>NW_026576316.1:70000-120991 GCF_028641065.1 Leucoraja erinaceus
GGGGGGGGTGGGGGGGGGGGGGGGGTGGGGGGGGGGGGGGAGGGGGGGGGGGGGGGGGGGGAGGGGGGGGGGGGGGTGGTGGCGCGCGTGGCGGCGGCGGCGGCGGGAGCGCGCAGTGGTGGCGGTGGGGTGGCGGGGACGCGCTGACCCCGGAGCGGGGGTTGTTGGGGGGGGGGGGGGGAGGGAGGGAGGAGGGACAGAGAGAGGGAGGGAGGGCGCGCGCTCCGGCGGGCGGGCGGGGACGCGCGTGGGCGGCGTCGGGGGCGCGCGGGCAACGGGAGCGCGCACTCACTCACTCACTCACTCACCCCCTCCCTCCGCTCTCTGTCTCTCTCTACCCCTGAGGGGGAGCGTCCTTGGGGGGGGGGGGGAGAGAGGGGGTTCGGTCCTGAGGGGATGGTGTTGGGGGGATTGGGGTTCAGTGATGGGGTTTGGGGTTCAGGTACAGTGATGGGGTTGGGGTTCAGTGATGGAGGGGGGGGTTGGGGTTCAGTGATGGAGGGGGGGGGTGGGGTTCAGTGATGGAGGGGGGGGTTGGGGTTCAGTGATGGAGGGGGGGGTTGGGGTTCAGTGATGGAGGGGGGGTTCAGGTACAGTGATGGGGTTGGGGAGAGATTGGGGTTCGGTCCTGGGGGGATGGTGTTGGGGAGATTGGGGTTCGGTCTTTGAGGGGGAGAGAGAGGGGTTCGGTCCTTGGGGAGGGACCGGGAGATTTGGGTTCAGTGATGGGTGGGGTTGGGGTACAGTGATGGTGTTGGGGAGATTGGGGTTCGGTCTTTGAGGGGGGGGAGAGGGGGTTCGGTCCTTGGGGAGGGACCGGGAGATTTTGGGTTCAGTGATTGGTTGGGGTTGGGGTACAGTGATGGGGTTGGGGAGATTGGGGTTCAGGTACAGTGATGGGGTTGAGGAGATTGGGGTTCAGTGATGGAGGGGGGGGTTGGGGTTCAGTGATGGAGGGGGGGTTGGGGTTCAGTGATGAGGGAGGGGGGGGTTGGGGTTCAGTGATGGAGGGGGGGTTGGGGTTCAGTGATGGAGGGGGGGTTGGGGTTCAGTGATGGAGGGGGGGTTGGGGTTCAGTGATGGAGGGGGGGGTGGGGTTCAGTGATGGAGGGGGGGGTTGGGGTTCAGTGATGGAGGGGGGGATTGGGGTTCAGTGATGGAGGGGGGGGTGGGGTTTCAGTGATGGAGGGGGGGGTTGGGGTTCAGTGATGGAGGGGGGGGTGGGGTTCAGTGATGGAGGGGAGGGATTGGGGTTCAGTGATGGAGGGGGGGGGTGGGGTTCAGTGATGGAGGGGGGGTTGGGGTTCAGTGATGGAGGGGGGGGTTGGGGTTCAGTGATGGAGGGGGGGGTTGGGGTTCAGTGATGGAGGGGGGGGTTGGGGTTCAGTGATGGAGGGGGGGGTTGGGGTTCAGTGATGGAGGGGGGGGTTGGGGTTCAGTGATGGAGGGGGGGGGGGTTGGGGGTTCAGTGATGGAGGAGGGGGGGGTGGGGTTCAGTGATGGGGGGGGGGGAGGGGGGTTCGGGGTTCAGTGATGGAGGGGGGGGTTGGGGTTCAGTGATGGAGGGGGGGGGTTGGGGTTCAGTGATGGAGGGGGGGGGTGGGGGGGTACAGTGATGGGGTTGGGGAGATTGGGGTTCAGTGATGGAGGGGGGGTTGGGGTTCAGTGATGGAGGGGGGGGGTTGGGGTTCAGTGATGGAGGGGGGGTTGGGGTTCAGTGATGGAGGGGGGGTTGGGGTTCAGTGATGGAGGGGGGGGGTGGGGTTCAGTGATGGAGGGGGGGTTGGGGTTCAGTGATGGAGGGGGGGGTTGGGGTTCAGTGATGGAGGGGGGGGTTGGGGTTCAGTGATGGAGGGGGGGTTGGGGTTCAGTGATGGAGGGGGGGTTGGGGTTCAGTGATGGGGTTGGGGTTTTCAGTGATGGGGTTGGGGTTCAGGTACAGTGATGGGGTTGGGGAGATTGGGGTTCGGTCTTCAGGGTTGGGGGGGGGGTTGTGGTTCAGTGATGGGGTTGGGGTTCAGTGATGGGGTTGGGGTTCAGGTACAGTGATGGGGTTGGGGAGATTGGGGTTCGGTCTTCAGGGTTGGGGGGGGGGGGTTGTGGTTCGGTCTTGAGGTGGTTCGGTCCTTGGGGAGGGCGGGAGTTTGGGGTTCGGTCCTTGAGGAGGGCGGGAGTTTGGGGTTCGGTCCTTGGGGAGGGAGGGCATGGAGTCACCACACCCCGGGGTAGAGACAGAGGGCGTTCGCCCCCTTCCCCCGGGCGGGGAGGGGGAGAGAGTGTGAGACCCGGCTCTTTGACGCGAGGGTCGACAGTTGGCGTCACGTGGCCCCGCGTGTTGGAGACCCCATGGTCACGTGGCCCCGCGAGGGTCGACAGTTGGCGTCACGTGGCCCCGCGTGGTGGAGCACCCATGGTCACGTGGCCCCGCGAGGGGCGACAGTTGGCGTCACGTGGCCCCGCGTGTTGGAGACCCCATGGTCACGTGGCCCCGCGAGGGGCGACAGTTGGCCCCCCGAGGGGCGACAGTTGGCGTCACGTGGCCCCACGTGTTGGAGACCCCCAGGTCACGTGGCCCCGCGAGGGGCGACAGTTGACGTCACGTGGCCCCGCGAGGGGCGACAGTTGACGTCACATGGCCCCGCGAGGGTCGACAGTTGGCGTCACGTGGCCCCGCGAGGGTCGACAGTTGGCGTCACGTGGCCCCGCGAGGGTCGACAGTTGGCGCCACGTGGCCCCGCGAGGGTCGACAGTTGGCGTCACGTGGCCCCGCGAGGGTCGACAGTTGGCGTCACATGGCCCCGCGAGGGTCGACAGTTGGCGTCACGTGGCCCCGCGAGGGTCGACAGTTGGCATCACGTGCCCCCCCTCCTGTGGCGCGCGGGGCGTCCGTCCGTCCGTCCGTCAGTCGGGCAGCGGCGGCGACGGCGACGGTGGTGGTGAGTCTTGCCCGACCGCTGATTTGCTTTAACCGGGTTTCGGCCCGAAACGTTGCCTATTTCCTTCGCTCCATAGATGCTGCTGCACCCGCTGAGTTTCTCCAGCATCTGCAGTTCCTTCTTGAAGTTTAACCGCCTCTTTTTTACCTCCTCGTCTCCTCAGGTCCGACCCCCCCCACAACCGAACCCCTTCCCCCCCCAGAACCGAACCCCTTCTCCCCCCAGAACCGAACCCCCCTTCATCCCCCCCAGAACCGAACCCCTTCTTTCTCTCCCCCCCAAACCGAACCCCTTCTCCCCCCCCAGAACCGAACCCCTTCTCCCCCCCAGAACCGAACCCCTTCTTTCCCCCAGAACGAACCCCTTCTTTCCCCCAGAACCGAACCCCTTCTTTCCCCCAGAACGAACCCCTTCTTTCCCCCCCAGAACCGAACCCCTTCTTTCCCCCCAGAACCGAACCCCTTCTTTCCCCCAGAACCGAACCCCTTCTTTCCCCCCCCAGAACGAACCCCTTCTTTCCCCCCCAGAACCGAACCCCTTCTTTCCCCCAGAATCGAACCCCTTCTTTCCCCCCAGAACCAAACCCCTTCTTTCCCCCCCCAGAGAACCGAACCCCTTCTTTCCCCCCCAGAACCGAACCCCTTCTTTCCCCCCAGAACCGAACCCCTTTTCCCCCCCAGAACCGAACCCCTTCTTTCCCCCAGAACGAACCCCTTCTTTCCCCCCAGAACCGAACCCCTTCTTTCCCCCCCAGAACGAACCCCTTCTGCCCCCCAGAACCGAACCCCTTCTTCCCCCCAGAACCGAACCCCTTCTTCCCCCCAGAACCGAACCCCTTCTTCCCCCCAGAACAGAACCGAACCCCCTTCCGAACCCCCCCCCCCAACCGAACCCCTTCTTTCCCCCCAGAACGAACCCCTTCTTCCCCCCAGAACGAACCCCTTCTTTCCCCCCCTAGAACCAAACCCCTTCTTCTTTCCCCCAGAACGAACCCCCTCTTTCCCCCCAGAACGAACCCCCTCTTTCCCCCCCGAGAACTGAACCCCTTCTCCCCCAGCCCTTTCTCTCCCCCCTCCCCCAAGACCGAACCTCTTCTCCCTCACTCTTTCCAGGACCGAACCCCTTCTCTCACCCCCTCCTCACCCCCAGGACTTAAACCCTTCCCCCCACCCCCCCCCCCCCCCACCCCGACCAACCCCCAGGACCGAACCCCTTCTCTCACCCCTCCTCCCTCCCAGGACCAAACCGCTTCTTCCACCCTCCCCAGAACCAAACCCATTCCACCACCCCACGACCAACCCATTCCCCCCCCCCCCCCCCCCCCCCCCACCAGCTCCGGGTAGTCGGCGAGCACCTTTGGAAAGTTGTAGTGGGCGGAAGAAGTTTCTGAGGATCCAGAGTCAAAAGTGTTTTATTGTCCTGTGCCCTGAAATGTAACAATGAAATGAGAACCAGGAGAGGTGTAGGAGCGAGAGGGTGCGCTGGCTGGTTACACTTAACAAGGTGTCTGTGGCCCTGTGCACCCATGACCCCATCACAAACTGGCTCCATCTTACAAAGCACACACCTCCAGATTCAGGGACAGTTTCCTCCCAGCTGTTATCAGGCAACGGAATTATCCTACCGCATACTGAGAGCAGTCCTCAGCTACTATCTCCCTCTTTGGTGACCCTTGGACTGTCTAGGTAGACAGAAAATGCTGGAGAAACTCAGCGGGTGAGGCAACGTCTATGGAGAGAAGGAATAGATGACGTTTTGGTTCGAGACCCATCTTCAGACTGTCTTTGAACAGACTTTACTGGCTTTACCTTGCACTAAACGTTATTCCCTTGTCATGTACACTGTAAATGGCTCGATTGTAATCTTGTATAGTCTTTTCACTGACGGGTTAGCACGCAACAGAAGCTTTTCACTGTACCTCGGTGCACGTGACAATAAATTAAACTGATCAAAGCTGCCTGAGCCCACAAAAAGTGGTGAACACTGCCCACCCAGTACATCACGGGTTCTGACCTCTTCACCATCAAAGAGATCTACAGCAGTCGCTGCCTCAAAAAGGCAGCCAGTATCATCAGACCCACACCACCCTGGCCAGACACTAACTCCTGCCATTGGGAAGACGGTACAGGAGCCTGCAAACTGTATCGTCCAGATTCAGGAACAGCTTCTTCCCTACAGCCATCAGGCTATTAAACACCACAACCTCCAATACCTCTGAACTACATAAACTTGAGGGCATCAGTTTTATCTTTTTGCACAATTTTTTTGTTGTGTGTGTGTGTGTATATATACTTTTTTTGAACTGAACATTTTTTTCCCTTGTTTATTATATTGGTTTGTGTGTACTACGTTTACATATTCTGTTGTGCTGCTGCAAGTAAGAATTTAATAGTTCTATCTTGAACATATGACAATAAAACACTCTTGACATTTCAATGACTGCTGGTCACGTAATTATGTTGTAAGGAGCTACAGCATGGAAGCAGGCCTTTCAGCCCATCAGGTCCACACTGACTGTCAACTGTTCTTGGTTTCTTGGTCCTCCAAAATATTCTAAATGGAATTTAAACTGGAGGTGGTGAAGGGAGGGCTTAAGCCAGAAAGGGTTATTGGGAAGAAAGAGCTACTTTAAATTTAGTTGCATCTGGTTGGGTAACTATAGTTGGGTGGAGATTATTCCATGCTTTAATTGTGCGGGGGAAGAGCGAATTGCTGTCCACATCTGTCTTTGTAGCTGGGATCACAAATTGGATCGAATGCCCTCGTCTGCTCCTAATTGGTTTGGGTTTGGTGTAGGTCTTGTAGTCTATGTCGAGCTGACCATTTAACATTTTGTAAAAACAGGTCAAACGGTGAGCTTCACGTCTGTCTTGGAGAGGGTTCCACCCCAGAGAATTCAGAAGTTTGGTGACACTCGCTTCTCTCTCGTAGGTGTTAGTAACAAATTGAGCTGCCTGTCTTTGGACACGTTCGATGGAAGAAATGTTTTTATTAGTTCCCATTCCCATCAACACCACACACATTCGACTCTTCGCTCACAAACTGGGGGTCAATTAACCCATGACCCGCATGTCTTCAAGGTGTGGGAGGAAACAGTGGCACCCAGGGGAAATCCACACGGTCACAGAGGGAATGTAGAAAACACAGCAACCAATTTGGACACGCCAAGCTCTCACTGATATGTGTGTGAGAGTGATGTAGATCATCCACTTCTCGTGATCCTGGTGAGAATGGGTAAATAATGATTAGAGGATGCTCCACTGAGATAAGCATAAAATGCTGGATGAATTCAGTGAGACAGGCAGAACCTGTGGAAGGGATGGACAGACTATGTTTTTCGTGCATGACCCTTCAGACTAAAAAAAGACACTAAGTGCTGGAGTAACTCAGCGGGTCAGGCAGCATCTCTGGAGAACATGGATTGGTGACATTTCTGGTCAGGACCCTTCTTCAGACACACTGATCAAAGGGGCAAAGTTTAAAGGAGAAGTGTGGGGCAAGTCATCTTTACACAGAGGATGATGGGGGCCTGGGACGTGTTGCCAAGAGTGGAGGCAGATACGATGGTGTTTAAGAAACCTTTGGGTAGACACACGGATATGGAGGGACATGGATCACATGCAGACAGAGGTGATTAATTTACCGCTTTGTGTGTACTGCACATCTCTGTTACAATTTCCCAATCTCACCTTCTTGCTATGCCCTCTAGTGTTGGACATTTCCACCCTGGGAAAAGGTTCAGACTGTCTACCGCATCTATTATGCCTTTCATAATTTTATATACGTTCGGCACAGACATTGTGGGCTGAAGGACTTACGCTTGCAACTCCCTGTTCTATGTTTTAAGTAGCAGCACCACACCACAAGACGCTAATAGTAACAACATGGAATTGCAATCATTTTCTGGGCAGCAGGAAAGAAACAATTTCCCCTTGCGTGGAATGTAATCCAGAACAAGGGGCCCCCTCACCTTTTAAATCCGGGCTAGGGTGGTGCAGGAGGGGGTGAGGTATGTGGAACTCCCTCCCCCAAAGGGCTGGGAGGAGGAGGGGTGCCTGTTAGAAATTCCCAGATCGTGATTGGTAAATTGTTGTGGGGACAAGCAAATTAATAGTTACAGACCTGAGCAGCTGGATGGAATTAAGATCAGAATCAGCCATTTTCTAATTGAAGAACTAGGTTAAAGGGCTGACTGGTAACCTATGGACTGTGTACACAGAGAATAAAATCAGGTCCTTCAGCCCACAATGTCCAAGTTAAACGAATCTGTTCCTGCAGGTGATCCATATTCTTGCATATCCATCGGAAAACACCACTATTGCGTTCTCCACCACCTCCAGCAGCACGTTCCAGGCACTCACTACTCTCTGTACTAAAATAAACTTGCCATGTACATTTCAAAAACGTTACCCCTCTCCCCTTAAAGCTATGCCTGCAATTATTTGACATTTACACCCTGGGGGGGGGGGGGAAGGTGCAACCATTTCAACTAAACAGCCCAGCACCAGATACCTGGGTTTGATCATGACTTTGGGTGCTGTCCCTGTGGAGTTTGCACATTATCCCGATGAACACGTGGGTTATTTTCCCACAACCCAAGATGTCCGGGTTTGTAGCTGAATTGGTTGCTGTGAAATTGCGGAGGGAGTGAATAACATTGAACTAGTGTGCACAGGTCAGTGCAGACCGGGTGGGCCGAAGGGCCTGTTTCCATGTTGTACCTGTAAAACTAAAACTAAAGCAAAAGATTCACAGGCTGCTGGTGAACTAAACATTGTTAAAATCAGGCTTTATTTCAATGGGAAAATATATATTTTCTGTTTACAATCATCTAGTCTGCGTGTATCCCGCTTTGATCCTTTTGACATATATCAGGCTCTTTACTAATACCCTTATATATAAACAAATCTCCCAAACAAAATAAAACAGGACCTGATGAGATTGATAATTTTTACAATAAAAACGACATCCAGGAATGTTAAGAGTTAGCTTTGCAGTGTCAGAGACTGGAGGGAGGCTGGCTCCTCCCTGATTCCTGATTACCCATGCCATGCCATGGGGAAGGGGATGGTTGCCATTCCAACAACCTGCCCACCTGTCAGGTGGTTACAAGTCACAGCACAATGCTGGCTTCCTGTCCTCCTTTCAATCAATTTTGGGCACAGCCAGTCACCCGTGGGTACCAGGTCCAAGGAGCTACCCTTGGCACTGCCTGGGGGGGGCTCTCACGCTTCCCCACAACCCTCTACTTAGCCGCCCACAGGATCACCTGCCCTGCCGTTCATCTCCTTGTCCAGACGTTCAAGACTGCTTTCCTGACCCCCAAGAAAACCAAAGGGGCTGGGAAGATGAAGGGAAGTCCAGTGTGGACTGAGCGACACTATCAGAATCCATGCCTACACCCTTCCCATTCACCATACTACCCCCGGGGCAACATCTCCACACCCGCCCCCTGCCACCTATCCAGTTGTGAGGACGAGGAGAGGCTAGAGAGAGAGAGAGAGGAGGGAAGGGGGTGGGGTGCTGAGTGCTAACGGAGGTCTCCCTGAGACGTGTCAGAATGGTCCGAGTAAGGATGTACCCGAACCAGGAAAATCCTCATCTCCGGAGTGAGGGGAGGGGGGGCAGCTATGGGGAGGGATGCAAGGTCAGGGGAGGAGGGAGAGGGTTTTGGGAGGAGGTAGAAGCAGAGATAGGGGAACAGGAAGGGAGTAAGGAGGCGGAGGGAGTAGTGCAAAAGGAAGGAGTGAGAAATGGAGAGGGGGAGGAGATGGGAAGAAGGGAGCGGAGACGGGGAGGAGGAAAGGGAAAGAAGGGATGGGGAGGGAGCGGAGGTGAGCAGGGGAAGGGAGAAGGGAGTGGGAAAGGGATAAGATCTGGAGAGAGCTATGAAACGGTAGGAAAAGGGAGGGTTAGGGAGGAGATGGGGGTAAGGGAGGAAGAAGAAAGGAGGAGAGAAGAGATGGAGGTGTGAGGCAGGACGAGGGGTGTCGGGTGAGGGAGGAGGAAGGAGAGGGGAAGATTGGGTGACAGGAGAGGGGAAGATTGGGTGACAGGAGAGGGGACGATTGGGTGACAGGAGAGGGAAAGATTGGGGGGGGATGAGGGGAAGCGGAGGGCTGCAGCAGCGGGGCCTCAGGTGCTGCCGGGCAGTAGGTCGAGGGAGGAGGCGGACGCGGAGGAGACGGAGGTGCTGTGTCCCAGCCGGCCACTGGTCACTCGCCACTGCATCACGGTGGTGTCCTTGCCGCCGGTGGAGATGAGATAACTGTCGTTGTGCGTGAAGCGAACATTGGTGACATGACTGCCGTGCGCACCGTACATGTGGCTGGGAGCCTGCGGGCAAATAGAGGACAGAGGTATCAGATTATGCACTGGCCATGGGAGATTCACCCACCCCAGCCCGGCACCGGGAATCCAGAGACACCACTTCGCCTGCAACCTTTCACATAGATGTTCGAAGGCTAGTGGCACGGTGGCGCAGTGGGTAGAGTTGCTGCCTTACAGCACCAGAGACCAGGTTCGATCCTGACTACAGGTGCTGTCTGTACGGAGTGTATGTTCTCCCGATGACCGTGGGTTTTTTCCGGGTGCTCCTGTTTCATCCCACACTCCAAAGATGAACAGTGCTGTAGGTTAATTGGCTGTGGTAAATTTTCCCTAGTGTTTAGGATAGAACCAGTGTATGGGTGGCGCAGACTCGGTGGGCCAAAGGGCCTGTTTCCATGCTGTATCTCTAAAACTAAACTACATACTCCCTGATGGACATCTACACCTCCCGCTGCCTTAGCAGGGCAAAGAATATCATCAAAGACAGCTCCCATCCTGCGTTTGGACTGTTCGACCTGCTGCCCTCTGGAAGGCGCTATAGGTGCATCAAATCCAGGACAAACAGACTCAGGAATAGTTGCTTTCCGAGAATTATATCTACTATAAATTCAAATTCACACATGCACTGACTACACCGCCCAACACGGACTTCCATCTGTATATATGTATATATGTATGTAGCGCCGCAGAATTTGTGCACCTATTCCCCCCCCCCCCCCCATCTCCCTTCTGTTTTTTTGTTTTTTCTGTTTCTTGTTTTTTGTGCTAAATTGTATGTATGCACTGAGTACGAGCAGCTTTCAGTTTCACTGTACATGTATAGTGACAATAAATGGCATATCATATCAGATACATAGAAAATAGGTGCAGGAGTGGGCCATTCGGCCCTTCAAGCCTACACCGCCATTCAATATGATCATGGCTGATCATCCAACTCAGTATCCTGTACCTGCTTTCTCTCCATGCCCCCTGATCCCTTTAGCCACAAGGGCCACATCTAACTCCCTCTTAAATATAGCCAATGAACTGTGGCCTCGACCACCTTCTGTGGCAGAGAGTTCCAGAGATTCACCACTCTCTGTATGAAAAAAGTTCTTCTCATCTCGGTCTTAAAGGATTTCCCCCTTATCCTTAAGCTGTGACTCCCTTGTCCTGGACTTCCCCAACATCAGGAACAATCTTCCTGCATCTAGCCTGTCCAACCCCTTAAGAATTTTGTAAGTTTCTATAAGATCCCCTCTCAATCTCCTAAATTCTAGCGAGTCATAGAACTAGGAAACGGGCCCTTCGGTCCAACTTCAGGCCAAGATATCATCTGTCCATACCCTCCACAGATACTGCTTGACCCGCTGAGTTCATAGGGCCACACTGCACAGATACAAGCCCTTTGGCCCAACTCGCCCATTCTGACCAAGATGCCTCATCTATGCTATTCCTACCTGCCCATAAACCTTTCCTATCCATGCACCTGTCCAAACGACTACATTACCATTCTGTTCACGATCCACCAATGTCCTCAGTGTAATTATCTCTCGATTTGTTTGCAAAGAAAGATGTTGGTGTGACTGCAGTTTGTGGAGGCACAAGGAACTGCAGATGCTGGAACCTTGAGCAAAACACAAAGTGCTGGAGGAACTCAGCACTTCAAGCAGCATCTGGACAGGCGACCAACTCCAAATGTCTCATGTCCAAGTCTCTGGTGAGGCGGCACTTGGAGTTTTGTGTTCAGTTCATGTCACCCTGCTGTACGAACTATGTCATTAAGCTGGAAAGAGTGCAGATTTACTAGGATGTTGCCAGGAATGAAGGGCATGAGCTACAGTGAGAGGTTGGGCAAGCTAGGATTTTATGCCTTCGAGTGCAGGAGGCTGGGGTGATCTTATAAAGATGTATAAAATCATGAGGGGGATAGGGTGAATAAGCTGCCTTTATCAATTGGAGGTGAATCGAGCAAAGTTAGTGCCCTGATTTAAGACATGCCAAGAAAAGAACTTCAACTACCTCAGTATAGAACCTGTGGACCAAGGGCTAGGAAATGAGATTGATATGGATGGTTCACTGGATGTGTTGGGCCGAATGGCTTGTTTCCATGTTGTGCAACTCTCTGCCTCCCTTTCCCATCCCTGTCACGTCTTTCTTCCTCGCTTCACTGCATTGTTTAAATGTCAGACACCCAACACGCACCGGACGTCTCCCACCCTCAGTCAGCTCGAAACAAACGCCGTGTTCCTCAGGGCAATGAATGGTTGCTGGTGCAACAGAGGGGAGCAGTGTTAGTGATCATCCGCATGCTCAACACTGCTCCCCACAGGCACGAGATGGTCACTGCAGGCACACAATCGTAATGCTGGGACACAACGTGTTTTATATCCAAAAAAAGTCACAAAATGCTGGAGTAACTCAGCGGATCAGGCAGGATTAGGCGATTGTGTATGAAGGAACTGCAGATACTGATCTGCAGAAGGATCTTGACCTGAAAGAAGGTCTGAAGAAGTTTTCGGCCCGAAACGTTGTCTATTTCCTTCGCTCCATAGATGCTGCTGCACCCGCTGAGTTTCTCCAGCACCTTCGATTTTCCAGCATCTGCATTTCGTTCTTAAACATCTCGACCTGAAATATCACCCATTCTGTCTCTCCAGAGATGTTGCCTGTAGAGTATATTGTAAAACACCAAAACAAAAATGCACACACCCTATACTAGTGTTTTACAATATACTCTACACTGTTACTCCAGCATTTAGTGACTATTATGTTTAGGTCATTTTCGGGTCAGGACCCTTCTTCAGACTTCTGTGTCTTTTAAAAAAATATAAATCTGCACTCATTTCAAACTTCTTCATCAGTCTGAAGAAAGGTCCCGACACAAAATGTCTCCTTTCCACGTCCTCCAGAGATGCAGCATTTTGTGTTCTAAGTAAAACTTTTGTACTGGCTGTGCCCAGTAAACAAACGGTTTCTGTTTATACAGAAGTCCATTTTGTCCATGTCAGAAAATACATTAAAATCATTCAATTCAGTAACCATACCTCCAGTGTTGTTATGAATTACTTCAAAAGCCCTCCGTAAAAACTAGTTCAGCTGGCATGAATATGTGTTGGTCTTTTGAGTTTAATAATATATTGGGAGTTTGCCCCTTTAGGACGGCACAGTGGAGCAACGGTAGAATTGCTGCCTTACAGCGGCAGAGACCCATGTTTAATCCTGACCACGGGTGCTGTCTGTATGGAGTTTGTACCTTCTCCCTATGACCACATGGGTATTCTCTATGCTCTGGTTTCCTCCACATTCCAAAGACGTGCAGGTTTGTAAGTCAATTGGCTTCTGTAAATTGCCCCTAGTGTGTAGGATTGTGCTAGTGTACGGCGTGCTCTTGGTTCTTGGTCCTCCAAAATATTCCAAAATGGAATTTAAACTGGTGGTACCCAATCTCCCCCCTCCTCCACACCTCTCTAGCCCTCCCCTCTCTCCTTTCCCTCCCCCACCCCTCTCTCCTCCCCCTCTCCCTCTCCTCCTCCCCACCCCCATCCCTCCCTCCCCACCCCCCTTCCCTCTCTACCCCACCCCCTTCCCTCTCTCCTTCCGCCGCCTTCCCCCTCTGTCCCTCTTCCACCACTCCCCCTACCCCTCCCTCCCCACTCTTCCACTTCTCCCCCCCCCTCTCCCTCCCCACCCCTCTCCCCCTCCCTCCCCTCTCACCCCCACCCCTTCCCCTCCCCTCTGTCCCTGTTCCACCACTCCCCCTACCCCTCTACCCCTCCCCTCCCTATCCACTCATCCACTTCCCACTCTCTCCCCCCTACCCCTTCCCCCCTCCCTCCACACTCTCTTCCCCTCCCTCCCCCTACCCCATCACCCTCCTCCCCTCCCTCCCCATCCCCCTCACACCTCTCTCCCCATCCCTCTCTCCTCCCGTACCCCACCCCTCTCTCCTTCCCCTCTCCATCTCCCTCTCCTCACCCCTCTCCCTCTCCCTGCCTGCAGTCATACACAATAATGTTAATAATACACATAAAAATAATAATAAATAACAAAACATACAATTGCTGGTTGACATAGGCCGAAGGGCCTGGTCGGATGCCAAATGTACCAGTGACTGGAGTTTTGCTGAAGATTTGAAGCAGTCCTTCACAATTCACACTTCTATCCTTATCTCACCCCTTTTGTCTTTGTACAAACATCTGCCTATCAAAACCTCTCCCTCACCTTAATCCACCTATCGCTCACTATTCTTCGTCCTGCCCCCTGCTCACTTCCGGCTTTCTTCCCCGCCCCTCTCCTCATCGGAAGAAGGGTCCCGGCCCTGAAACGTCACCTGTCCACGTTCCCCAGAGGTGCTGCCTGACCTCCTGAGTAACTCCAGCACTTTTTTTTTTACAGCCAGTGTGGTCAGCCTGTAAAAAGACTGTGGTCAGTGTGGCCCTGAGACACTGACCACTCAATCCATCCTCCACTGAGCCAACTCAGAATGACTAGGCCTCAAACAGGCAGCAGCCTTTCCAGAAGATTGCAGGTGACGACCGTGGAGAAGTCTGGGGAGGGAGGTAAGGGCGTGATGTCTCTCCTGCTCCCGGCGCTCCGACTGACCTTGGGCTTGGAGCATGGATACTGGAAGAGGTGGACCTTGCAGAAGTCGTCAGCCACGGCCACCACCCGCTCGTTGTGGGAGCGACACAGCGCGTTGATGTCCGTCCCGTCAGAACCGTCCGGCCAGACTCCTGCAACGAGAGAAAGGGGGGATAAGTGGAACTACGCAGGGCTCACAGGATCACCGGAAAATGGCTTGAGCTGCCAGAGACAGGTACTATAACAGCATTTAAAAGATGATTGGACAGGTACATGGATGGGAAAGCTTTGGAGGTAAATGGGGCAAACGTGGGCAGGTGGCAGTAGCTTAGATGGAGCATCTTGGTCAGCATGGACGAAAGGACCTGTTCCAGTGCTGTACCATATTTATTCAATGAAAAAGAACATTATCATCCTCTCCCCTCCAGCTCTCTCCCATTTAATACTGTGAAAACCCAGTTAGCAGGAGACTTGGCTCCTCGAGTTGACCGTGGACAGGAGCCAGCGTGAATTCCAGTGCCCCTCCTCCATTCCCCCCGTCCCCGTCCCTGTCCGACAACCCCACACTCACAGGCTGGGCCAGCGGGCTTACCGAAAACGTGAAAGCCCAGCACGCACGTGTAGGAGATCCACTCCAGGTCCTTGCACTCGTACCGGTTCCTGATCAGCTTGCCCCCAGCGACAATGTCCCCTGTAACACAGCGGGCCCACCGTCACACATGCCGTGGCGCGGGAGTGGAGGGGGGGGGGGAGGAGGGAGGGAGGGGGGGGCGGTGAGGAAGGAGGCTGCTCTGCGGCGAGGGGGGGGGGGGTGAGAGGAGGGAGGCTGCTCTGCGGGATGGAGGGGGGGGGAGGAGGGAGGCTGCTCTGCTCTGGGAGGGAGGGGGGGGTGAGGAGGGAGGCTGCTCTGCGGGAGGGAGGGGGGGTGAGGAGGGAGGCTGCTCTGCGGGATGGAGGGGGGGGTGAGGAGGGAGGCTGCTCTGCGGGAGGGAGGGGGGGGGGGGGGTGAGGAGGAAGGCTGCTCTGCGGGATGGAGGGGGGGGGGTGGGGATGGATGGAGTGCCGTACTGTGTGGGGGGGGGGGGGGGGGGAGGAGGAGGGAGGGGGGGGTGCGGTGAGGAGGAAGGCTGCTCTGCGGGATGGAGGGGGGGGGGGGAGGGAGCACCCTTTTGAGGAGGGAGGCTGCTCTGCTGGAGGGAGGGAGGGGGGGTGAGGATGGAGTGCCGTGCCGTGGGAGGGGTGGGGCGGTGAGGAGGGAGGGGGGGGGGGGGGAGGAGGGAGGCTGCTCTGCGGGAGGGAGGGAGGGAGGGGGGTGGAGGAGGGAGGAGGAGGATCTGCTCTGCGGGATGGAGGGTGGGGGGGTGAGGAGGGAGGCTGCTCTCTGCGGGAGGGAGAGAGGGGGGGGGGGGTGAGGAGGGAGGCTGCTCTGCGGGAGGGAGGGAGGGGGGGGGATGGAGTGAGGATGGAGCGCCGTCCTGTGGGAGGGGTGGGGCGGTGAGGAGGGAGCACCCTGCTGTTGAACCGTGGCTGCTGTTGGTACTGTATTACCCTCTGTATTACCCTCTGTATTACAAGGTTGGACATAGGGGGATGAGATAGGTACCAATGTCACTGCAATGGAATCTTGCTGTATTTTCTGCCCTATTCCCCGTGGCTGCGTGACATTCACCCCCCCCCCCCCACCACCAGTTGACATGCAGGCCCACCCTCACCCACATTTTACACAGGAATGATGCCCACCTCCCCCCCCTCTCCCCCACTTACAGTAGAGGATCTCGTAGTCGCCCCCGAGTTGGACATGATGAAGCAGCTGTCCTGGGACCAGTCGAGGTGGGTGATGAAACGAGAGTGGCCCTGGGCACAGAAGAGACGGGGTTAGGGGCACAGTGCCCTCAACACCATGGTGGCAGCGCGCCAGGACCTGCCACCAAGGCAAGACCGGGCACAAGGCTATCCCTCCCGCAGCACTGCGCTCCCTCCTCACCTCCCCTACCCTCCCACAGCACGGCGTTCCCTCCTCACTGCCCCTCCCCTCCCACAGCACACGCATTCCCTCCTCACCTCCCCCCTCCCACCCCTCCCACAGCCCCTGCGCTCCCTCCTCACCGCCCCTCCCCCACAGCACAGCGCTCCCCTCCTCCCCTCCCCTCCCCCTCCAGCACCAGCAGCCACTGCGTTCCCTCCTCACCTCACCCCACCCCCTCCCCTCCCACAGCACGGCATTCCCTCCTCACCGCCCCTCCCCTCCCACAGCACGGCGTTCCCTCATCTCCTCCCCTCCCCTCCCACAGCACGCCGCTCCCTCCTCACCACACCGCCCCTCCCACAGCACAGGCGTTCCCTCCTCACCACCCCTCCCCTCCCACAGCACAGCGTTCCCTCCTCACCACCCCCCCCTCCCACAGCACGGCGTTCCCTCCTCACCACCCCCCTCCCCTCCCACAGCACGGCGTTCCCTCCTCACCTCCCCTCCCCTCCCACAGCACGGCGTTCCCCTCCTCACCGCCCCTCCCCTCCCTCAGCACAATGTTCCCTCCTCACCGCCCCTCCCCTCCCACAGCACGGCGTTCCCTCCTCACTGCCCCTCCCCCCACATCACGGCGTTCCCTCCTCACTGCCCCTCCCACATCACGGCGTTCCCTCCTCCCTCCGCCCCTCCACTCCCACAGCACGGTGTTCCCTCCTCACCGCCCCTCCCACATCACGGCGTTCCCTCCTCACTGCCCCTCCCACATCACGGCGTTCCCTCCTCACTGCCCCTCCCACATCACGGCGTTCCCTCCTCACCTCCCCTCCCACAGCACAGCGTTCCCTCCTCACCACCCCTCCCCTCCCACAGCACAGCGCTCCCTCCTCACCACCCCTCCCCTCCCACAGCACGCCGTTCCCTCCTCACCGCCCCTCCCACAGCACGGCGCTCCCTCCTCACCGCCCCTCCCTCAGGACGCCGTTCCCTCCTCACCGCCCCTCCCACAGCACGGCGCTCCCTCCTCACCGCCCCTCCCCTCCCACAGCACGGCGTTCCCTCCTCACCTCCCCTCCCACAGCACGACGTTCCCTCATCCCCTCCCCTCCCCTCCCACAGCATGTCGTTCCCTCCTCACCTCCCCTCCCACAGCACAGCGTTCCCTCATCTCCGCCCCTCCCCCTCTCACAGCACGACGTTCCCTCATCCCCTCCCCTCCCCTAGCATGTTGTTCCCTCCTCCCCTCCCCTCCCACAGCACAGCGTTCCCCCATCTCCTCCCCTCCCCTCCCACAGCACGGCGTTCCCTCCTCACCGCCCCTCACCGCCCCTCCCGCACGCAGCGTGGCGCTCCCTGCTTACCGTACACCTGCCGTAGCGACTGTACCTACGGCCACCGTCGCTCACAGTGTGGAGGTAGATGTAGTTGTCATGGGAACCAACGGCCAGGAAATTTCCGTCTGTCGGAAGGACAAGGCAGAATTTACTCGTGTGGGATCTCCGAGGACAGGTCGTGCTACCTCCACCCTCCACCCCTCTCACCCCTGGTCTCATCTCCCCATCCAAGACCAGTGGTCTCCTGTTCACCTCTAGCCTTTGTCACTTACTTCACCCATCTGTGAAACGTTCCCCCCTATCACTCAACGTAGACACCAGGAATTCGGATGCTGATTTAAAAATGGACAAAGTAAGGAGTAAGGGTCTGAAAAATGGTCCTGACCGAAACGTCACCTATTCACGTTCTCCAGAGATACTGCCTGCCCTGCTGTGACTCTCACACTTTATGTCTTTTTATCACTTCATTTAGTTTCCATACCCTAAAGAAATGTCTGGTGCTGTGAAGTTCCTCCAGCGCTTATTGTTTTGTTCAATGTTTTATTCAGCTGCCACAGCGGGTAGAACGGCTGCCGCACAGCACCAAAGACCCGGGTGATATCCTGACCGTGTGTGTGTGTCTGTGTATGTGTGTGTGTGTGTGTGTGTGTGTGTGTGTGTGTGTGTGTGTGTGTGTGTATGTCTGTGTCTCTGTGTATGTGTGTCTGTCTGTGTCTCTGTGTATGTGTGTGTATGTCTCTGTGTGTGTGTGTGTCTGTGTGTGTGTCTGTCTGTCTGTGTGTGTGTCTGTCTGTGTGTGTGTGTGTGTCTGTGTGTGTGTCTGTGTGTGTGTGTGTGTCTGTGTATGTATGTGTGTGTGTCTGTGTGTCTGTGTGTGTGTGTGTGTCTGTCTGTGTGTGTGTGTGTGTGTGTGTGTGTGTGTGTGTGTCTCTGTGTGTGTGTCTGTGTGTGTCTCTGTATGTGTGTGTGTGTCTGTGTCTCTGTCAGATTCAGAGTCAGATTCAATTTTAATTGTCATTGTCAGTGTACAGTACAGAGACAACGAAATGCATTGTGTGTGTCTCTGTGTGTGTATGTCTGTGTGTGTGTGCTTTGCATGTTTTCCCCATAGTTTAGTTTGATCAGGTGTACCGAGGTACAGTGAAAAGCTTTTTTGTTGCGTGCTATCCACTCAGCAGAAAGACAAACACGATTTACAATCAAGCTGTCCACCGTGTACAGATGCAGGATAATGGGAATAATGTTTGGTGAAAGATAATCTGTAGAAAAGACTGGCTAAATATAGTCAGAGGGTCGCCAATGAGGTAGATGGTGCACCACTCAGGACTGCTCCACTGAAAATAGACACAAAATGCTGGAGTAACTCAGCGGGACAGGCACCATATCTGGAGCATTTCGGGTCGCGACCCTTCTTCAGACGTGTGTCCCTCTTGTTATCACACCTTCCCCACCCAACACGGACCGTTGTGGGCTCCACCCTTCCTGAGGTTATCTATTGCTGGCGCGGATTTGTTCTGGCCTTCTCTCACCTCGCCCACCACAGTCTGAAGAAGGGTCCAAACCCAAGGCGTCACCTTTTTTTTGGGGGGGGGGTTGGATTGAGGGGAAGGTGGGGGTTAGACTGGGCTAGTGAGTTTCTAGACTCTGTCCGGGTTGAGGCATCCCACCCCCACCCTCCCATTATGTAGCTCAGTTGAGTGACACGCCATAGAAACATAGAAATTAGGTGCAGGAGTAGGCCAATCGGCCCTTCGAGCCTGCACCGCCATTCAATATGATCATGGCTAATCATCCAACTCAGTATCCCGTACCTGCCTTCTCTCCATACCCCCTGATCCCCTTAGCCACAAGGACCACATCTAACTCCCTCTTAAATATAGCCAATGAACTGGCCTCAACTACCCTCTGTGGCAGAGAGTTCCAGAGATTCACCACTCTCTGTGTGAAAAAAGTTCTTCTCATCTTGGTTTTAAAGGATTTCCCCCCTTATCCTTAAGCTGTGACCCCCTGTCCTGGACTTCCCCAACATCGGGAACAATCTTCCTGCATCTAGCCTGTCCAACCCCTTAAGAATTTTGTAAGTTTCTATAAGATCCCCTCTCAATCTTCTAAATTCTAGAGAGTATAAACCAAGTCTATCCAGTCTTTCTTCATAAGACAGTCCTGACATCCCAGGAATCAGTCTGGTGAACCGTCTCTATACTCCCTCTATGGCAATAATGTCCTTCCTCAGATTTGGAGACCAAAACTGTACGCAATACTCCAGGTGTGGTCTCACCAAGACCCTGTACAACTGAGTGCTGTTTAAAGCCATTCTGGGTTTGATGGGCCAAATGGCCTCCTCCTAGATGTGGATTCCTGTTCCCTTCCTACCTTCACCAGCCCTGCTCCGGTCCTTCCCCCCCTCCCCATCCTGCAATGCAGGGGGAATCCTCACCTGGGGAGAAGCGGACCACCGAGAGCTGCTCGTTACCATCCACCGTGCTGCACACGTCCTCCTGCGTCGCACAGTCCAGCACCACCCACCTGGGGGAGAGAGAGGTGGGGGGGGGGAAACGGGGAGATGAAGGGAAAGTGAGAGGAGGGTGGTAGACGGAGAGACGGTGGGGGAAAGATGGAGGATACAGGAGGGTTGGGGGAGGCAAGCACATGGGTGGCACCGCGGTCTGTAGAGTTGCTGCCTCACAGACCCGGGTTCAATCCTGACTACGGGTGCTGTCTGTACGGAGTTTGTACGTTCTCCCTGTGACCTGGGGTACTGATTGGGGATGATCAGCCATGATCACATTCAATGGTGGTGCTGGCTCGAAGGGCCGAATGGCCTACCCCGCACCTATTGTCTACAATACAATACAATACAATTTATTTGTCACTTGAACCTCATAGAGGCTCAAGTGAAATGTTGTTTCTGCAGTCATACATACAAGGAAAAAAAGACCCAAGACACAACACAATTTACACAGACATCCATCACAGCGCATCTCCACCTCGCTGTGATGGAAGGCAAAAAAAACGTATCTCTCCCCTGCACTTCCCACTCTCCCCCGATGTCAGAGTCAAAGTCAGAGCCCCCGGCGGGCGATAACAATTGTCCCGCGGCCATTAACTTCTATTGATCTGTGTGCGTTTTCTCCAAGATCTTCGGTTGCCTCCCACACAGCAAAGACGTGCAGGTTTTTAGGTCAGTTGGCTTGGTGCAAATGTAAATTGTCCCTAGTGTGTGTAGGGTAGTGTTAGTGTGCGGGGGTCGATGGGCCGAAGGGCCTGTTTCAGCACGGTATCTCTAAACTCAACTAAATTAAATGAGACATTTCACCTGCAGAAGTGGGGCCGGGACTGACTGGTCACCCGTCCACAATCCCACCCCACAGTTCCGCGGCCCGCACTCCCGGGGAGGTGATGAGTCTGAGAGGCAATAGCAGGGCAGGGCACCACCCCCCCACCCCCACCTCACTTACCTTCCCGTCTGGAGTCCGACCACCACCACTGTCCCACTGCAGTGAAAATCAGCGCACAGACCCGTCGCCTGTGGAACGATAGACAGGTCAACCCCCTCCTCACCGCTCCTCCCTCCCTCCCTCCCGCAGCGCAGCATTCCCTCCTCACGCCCCACGGATTCAGGGTTCTTCTCCACTCCCCCATGTGCCCACCTCAGTCCCTCCCCCTGTGCACCCCCCCCGCACACAGGCCCACCCCTCACCTCCAGGGTGCGGCTCCACGCTAGCGAGTGATGCTCCAGATCCCACACACACACGCGGCGGTCGTGGGCACAGGTGAGGAACAGGTCGCGGCACGGGTGTGTGGTCAGTCCCCACAGCGCGTCCGTGTGGCCCGGCGGGGGGGGGGGGGGGGGGAGGAGGGCAGAGGGGTCAGTCACGGGGCAGCATTGGGTAGAGAGGGGTCAGTCACAGGGAAGGCCGGCCGGGAGGTGAGAGAGAGAGAGAGAGGGGTCCATCACGGGCAGCTGTGGGTGGAGCGGGAGGGGAGGGGGGTGGTCACAGAGAAAGCCAGTGGGCGAGGGGGTGGGGAGAGGGGTCAGTCGTGGGAAGTGGGCCGAGAGGGGTCACGGGGGGAGAGGAGAGGGGGCAGTCTCGGGGAAGGGGTGGTTGCAGGGGGCATCGGGGCCCGGTTTGGAGGGGGGAGGGGGTCATTCATAGCAAGAGGATTTGAGTATAGGAGCAGGGAGGTTCTACTGCAGTTGTACAGGGTCTTGGTGAGACCACACCTGGAGTATTGCGTGCAGTTTTGGTCTCCAAATCTGAGGAAGGACATTATTGCCATAGAGGGAGTGCAAAGAAGGTTCACCAGACTGATTCCTGGGATGTCAGGACTGTCTTATGAAGAAAGACTGGATAGACTTGGTTTATACTCTCTAGAATTTAGGAGATTGAGAGGGGATCTTATAGAAATCTACAAAATTCTTAAGGGGTTGGACAGGCTAGATGCAGGAAGATTGTTCCCGATGTTGGGGAAGTCCAGGACAAGGGGTCACAGTTTAAGGATAAGGGGGAAATCCTTTAGAACCGAGATGAGGAGAACTTTTTTCACACAGAGAGTGGTGAATCTCTGGAACTCTCTGCCACAGAGGGTAGTTGAGGCCAGTTCATTGGCTATATTTAAGAGGGAGTTAGATGTGGCCATTGTGGCCAAGGGGATCAGGGGGTATGGAGAGAAGGCAGGTACGGGATACTGAGTTGGATGATCAGCCATGATCATATTGAATGGCGGTGCAGGCTCGAAGGGCCGAATGGCCTACTCCTGCACCTAATTTCTATGTTTCTATGTTTCTATGTTTCTATTCTCAAGATGGAGTTGCGGGTGGTTCCGATTAGCAGCTCGTCCCCTGCTCCCTGCACCAGGGTCCGCACTGCCCCTGCCCGCTCCGAGATCTGTAGGCCAAGGCAGGGTCAGTGCTGGGGATTCACCCCTCACCCCCGTCCCAACCCCCGGCCATCACCCCTAACCCCAATACCCCGCCCCCAGCCCGCTCCGAGATCTGTAGGCCAAGGCAGGGTCAGTACTGGGGATTCACCCCCTCACCCCCCCCATCACCCCCGGCCATCACCCCTAACCCCAATACCCCGCCCCTGCCCGCTCCGAGATCTGTAGGCCAAGGCAGGGTCAGTGCTGGGGATTCACCCCTCACCCCCGGCCACACCCCCCCGCCATCACCCCTAACCCCAATACCCCGCCCCTGCCCGCTCCGAGATCTGTAGGCCAAGGCAGGGTCAGTGCTGGGGATTCACCCCTCACCCCCGTCCCAACCCCCGGCCATCACCCCTAACCCCAATACCCCCGGCCAGCCCACTCCGAGATCTGTAGGCCAAGGCAGGGTCAGTGCTGGGGATTCACCCCTCACTCCCCGTCCCAACCCCCGGCCATCACCCCTAACCCCAATACCCCGCTCCGTGATCTGTAGGTCAGGGCAGGGTCCGAGCTGGTGACTCACCCCTCTTCCTCATTCAGACCAGACACCTCCCCCTTCCCCCCACCCCACGGTATCCCCGCTCTGACCAAATATCCCCCCTCACCTCCACCCCATTCTCTTTCCTACCCCCGAACTCCCGCTCTCCACATTCCCACCCACCTCACCCCCCCCCCCCCCCGTTCTGACCAAATATCCCCCCTCACCTCCCCCCATTCTCTTTCCTACCCCCGAACTCCGCTCTCCCACATTCCCACCCCCCCCCCCCCCCCCATCCCAGCCCTGACCTCGGTTTCCTGCTGGACGGTGAGGTCTGGTCCCCAGAGGATGACCTTCCTGTCCTTGCCGCCGCCACTCAGCAGAGCGCCGTCCCCTCGCACGCACAGCGTGAAGATGCTGCCCTCATGGGCCTTCACCTGCCTGGCGATCTGGTACGTTTCTGTGTGGGAGACAGCGAGAATAGGCAGGGGGGGGAGGAGGAGAGAGGGTAGGGAGAGTCGGCAGGAATGTGAAGAGAGACATCGTGAAATGGGGCGAGATTAAGACACTCACCCTCAATCGCCTGCTCCTTCCTCCCCTCCCTCCCACAGCGCGGCACTCTCTCCCCATCTCCCACAGCCCGTTGCCTCCTCCTCACCTCCCGTCCCTCCCACAGAACAGTGCTCCCTCCTCACCTCCCCTCCCTCCCACAGCGCGACACTCCCTCCTCACCGCCCCTCCTAACCTTTGGCCCCCTTGCCCAGCGTCTTGGTGTCAGCGGCAGCCTTGCCCCAGACGAGGATGTTGCCCTCGGAGTCTCCGGTCAGCACCTCGCCGCTCGGCAAGAACACGAAGCACTGGATGAAGCGCGGCTTCTTGTACTTCTGCAACATGATGGTGGGCACAGATGAGTCCCTGCCTGCCGCGGGAGGGAGAGCTGCGGTGGGGCGGAGCGGAGGGAGAGCTGCGGTGGGGCGGTGACAAGGTGCGCCGAGCTGTCGGGGGGGGGGGGGGGGGGGGCAGGAGAGTATCCATCCTCCCCTAACCCCACTAGACGCTCACCCCGAAGATGCCCTGTTTCTTGGTGAGGCTGCTTCCATTCCAGCTCCAGAAGTAGACGTGCGACTTGCCACACGACACGATGCACCCGTTGTCTGCTGGGTGGAAACCCACCTCCAGCACCGACTCGTTGGTGGTCTGTGGGTCGGGGAGGGGGGAGATAGAGAGAGTCAGCCCCTACACAGATTTTGCTAGCACCCCAAAACACTACCCCTCCTCAACACCACCCCTGCTTATGTCCCCAATCTCCTCCCCCTCCCAACCCGCTCCCCTCCCCACCAAATGTTTCTGCAGTCATCGAACTGTACAACATGGAAACAGGCCCTTCGGCCCGCCTTGTCCACACTAGCCAAGTTGGCATTCTGGGCTCATCCCATTAGCCTACATTTGGTCCATGCTCCTCTATAGTCTTTCCACTGACTGAATAACGCACTGACTGTTCCTCGCTACTAAACATTTAAAATCTGTGCAAAAGTGTAAAAATCCTAATTGTAAATCCACTTTGTTCATCTTGTTCCAGATATAGATCACCCTCTGAGTGAAGAATTTGCCCCTGAGGTTCCTCTTCAATCTCTCTCCTCTTACCCTTTAGTTTTAGAATCCTTTACCCTGGCAAAAAGACTATGAGCGTTCACTTTCTCTGTGCCTCCATTATCAGGGGACAACGTGGGTAGAGCTGCTGCCTCAGAGCGCCAGAGACCAGGTTTGATCCTGACCTCGGGTGCTGTCTGTACAGAGCTTGCAGAATCTCCCTGGGACCGCGTTGGTTTTGTCCGGGTGCTCCGGTTTCCTCCCACACTCCAAAGACGTGCAGTTTTGTAGGTTAATTAGCTTTGCTAGATTGCCCCCTAGCGTGTAAGGAGTTGATAACATAGAACGAGTGTGAATGGTGTTCCGCGTGGACTCGATGGGCCGAAGGGCCTATTTCTGCAGTTTTGGTCTTCAAATTTGAGGAAGGACATTCTTGCTATTGAGTGAGTGCAGAGTAGGTTCACGAGGTTAATTCCCGGGATGGCAGGACTGTCGTATGTTGATAAAATGGAGCGACTGGGCTTATATACAATGGAATTTAGGATGAGGGGGATGTTATTGAAATTTATAAGATTATTAAGGGATTGGACACACTAGAGGCAGTAAAACAATTTCCCGATGTTGGGGGAGTCCAGAACCAGGGGCCACAGTTTAAGAATAAGGGGCAAGCGATTTAGAACGGAGACGAGGAAAAACTTTTTCACACAAAGAGTTGTGAGTCTGTGGAATTTTCTGCCTCAGAGGGCGGTGGAGGCCGATTCTCTGGATACTTTCAAGAGAGAGCTGATAGGGCTCTGAAAGATAGCGGAGTCAGGGGATATGGGGATAAGGCAGGAACGGGGTAGTGATTGGGGATGATCAACCATGATCACAGTGAAGGGCCGAATGGCCTACTCCTGCACCTATTTCATCTTGTACCTTCTACACGTCAGGAAGATTACCCCTCACTTCGCCAAGGTTCAGTCACCCCTCATCCACCCCTCCCCAGCACACCTCTCTCCTCAAGGCTGGGATGGGATAAGAGGGTACCGGCTCCTCGCTAACCCCCCCCACCCCCCCACATATCGGGGGCACGAACCTTGGTCTCTGCCAGTCGACAGCCGCGGGCCGTGTCCCACACCGACATCACATGCTCGTTTGAGTCGTCAATCACGCACAGGAAGCTTCCCGCGTCCTGCAATACAGCCCGCCAGGAGGTCAGAGGTCAAGTGAGGATACAGGGGGTCAGTGCAATGGGGAGGGGCAGTATAAGGCCGGGGAGGGGAGGGGTGGAATCAAAGAGGGAATTCAGTAGGAGAGGGGTCACAGCTTAAGGATAAGGGGGTAAATCCTTTAAAACCGAGATGAGAAGAAATTTTTTCACACAGAGAGTGGTGAATCTGTGGAATTCTCTGCCACAGAGGGTAGTCGAGGCCACAGTTCATTGGCTATATTTAAGAGGGAGTTAGATGTGGCCCTTGTGGCTAAGGGGATCAGGGGGTATGGAGAGAAGGCAGGTACGGGATACTGAGTTGGATGATCAGCCATGATCATATTGAATGGCGAATGGTGCAGGCTCGAAGGGCCGAATGGCCTCTACTCCTGCACCTAATTTCTTTGTTTCTATGAGAGAAGGGGAAGGAACGAGGGGGAGATCACAGTGGGGAAAGGAGGGGGGAGAGGGGAAACGAGGGAACGAGAGGAAAGGGGGAGGGAACGAGGGGTAGGGGGGTGTCTTAGGAAGGAGGGAAGGGGAGAGAGACAGGATAAGTGTGAGGAGTGAGAACTCACGGCCCTGGAGAAGGCGAGGCAGCCCACTCCTCTCTCGAAGCTGCCCGAACCGATGTGCTGCAGGGTCTGCAGGGTGCCCGAGTCCCAGACGTGGACAGAGGGCAGCAGTGGCTGTGGGCAGAGGGAGGACATTAGCAGTGCCCACACCACCGATCCACATACCCCCCCCCCCCACCCTGTTCCTCTCCCACATTCCTTCTCCTTCCTTGGTCCCTCCTCCCTCCTTCTCCCCTGTTCCTCTCTCCATCCTCTTCTCACTCTCTCTCTCTGCCCCCCCCTTTGCCTCCTCACCCCCTTGTCCCCTCTCTCTACCCATCCACTCTCTCCAATACTCTTCTCTCTCTCCCCATCCACTCTCTCCAATACTCTTCTCTCTCTACCCATCCACTCTCTCCAATACTCTTCTCTCTCTACCCATCCACTCTCTCCAATACTCTTCTCCTCTCTCTCTCCCCATCCACTCTCTCCAATACTCTTCTCCTCTCTCTCCCCCTCCATCACTCCCTCCCACCTAACTCTCCCCTTCCACCCATGTCTCCCCGTCTCCCTCCCCTCCCTCCCCCATGCCGCGTACCCCCCCCCCCCCCGTCCCTGCGACCTTTAACGCAGGGTGAAAGGTCAGAGATGAGTGCCAGACCTCTCACCTTGCCGTCCTTGTCAACCCCGGCAGCTTGTCCGGATGCGATCCGCACTCCGTCCGGGTGAATGGCCAAACTGGGTGGGGAGGGTGGGGGTGAAAGGGAGAGGCGGTGAGGGTGCCTGGCAAAACCAACCAACCTGGCAAAATCAGCACCAGGCCCTACCCTTCCCAATTCCTCCTCCCCGTTCATCGTTGAGAAAACCCAGCACCCCAATAATCCTGTTCCCCTCCCTCCTCCCCGCGCCGTTCCTCAATCACCAACTCTTCCTCCCCCCCCTCCATTGAGATGTTTATTATTGTCATCTCAACCATGATACAAAAGCTTGAATGCGTTGGTTTTCATCGGAGACACAAAGAACCGCAGATGTCAACAAAAAGACGCAAAGTGCTGGAGTAACACACAGTGCTAGATGGATTCGGCTGCCAAAGGTCCCAGCCCAAGTCCGGCGCAGTGTCACAGCGGTAGAGTTGCTGCCTCACAGCGCCAGAGACCTGGGTTCCATCCTGACTACGGGTGCTGTCTGTACGGAGTTTGTATGTTCTCTCCCCGACCACGTGGGTTTTCTCCGGGTGCTCCGGTTTCCTCCCAAGCTCCCAAGATGTGCAGGTTTGTAGGTTAATTGGCTTTGGTAAAAATTGTAAATTGTCCCCTGTGTGTGTGGGATAGTGTGTGGGGTGATCGCAGGTCGGCGTGGACTCAGTGGGATGTAGGACCTGTTTCCATGCTGTATCTATAACGTCTAAAGACCCAAAATATCACCTATCCCTGTTACCTGATGCTACCTGACCCGCTGAGTTACTCCACCATTTTGTGTGTCTTTAGATGTATTATTGTTAGTGGTTTAGTGAAAAACTTTGCATGCTATCATACCATACTATGCCATCAAGCCACAGAGAAATATAACTGGTAGTGCAAAGAAAAATACCAGAGTGCAGAATATAGTCTTACTGCAATCGAGAAAGTGCAGAGAAAAAACAGCAAGACCCACAATGAGGTAGGCTGGAAGATCGGATCTACACCCCCAGTTAATGGGAGGACTATTCAGCAGTCTGATAACAGCGGGGAAGAAGCTGGTCCTGAATCTGGTGGTGGCCGTTATCGGAAAAGCAGTCATCATAATCAAAGACGTGTCCCTGTCCCAACCCTGTCATTCCTTCTTCCTGCTGCCATCCGACAGAAGGTACAGAAGCTTGAAAGCGTGCACCACCAGACTCAGGAACAGCTTCTTCCCCTTGTTGGGGAAGATTGAGGGGGGGGATCTTATAGAAACTTACAACATTCTTAAGGGGTTGGACAGGCTAGATGCAGGAAGATTATTCCCGATGTTGGGGAAGTCCAGAACAAGGGGTCACACAGTTTAAGGATAAGAGGGAAGTCTTTTAGGACCGAGATGAGAAAATCATTTTTCACACGGAGAGTGGTGAATCTGTGGAATTCTCTGCCACAGAAGGTAGTTGAGGCCACACAGTTCATTGGATATATTTAAGAGGGAGTTAGATGTGGCCCTTGTGGCTAAAGGGATCAGGGGGTATGGAGAGAAGGCAGGGATGGGATACTGAGTTGGATGATCAGCCATGATCATATTGAATGGCGGTGCAGGCTCGAAGGGCCAAATGGCCTCTACTCCTGCACCGCAGATATTGTCGGCCCCTCGTTGACTCCCCCTCCCCCCCCACGACGGAACTCACCAGCGCACACAGTCGGTGTGCCGCACATAATGCCGCTGTGTCTGCGTCTCGATGCCGTGCAGCACCACCACACAGGCGATGAAGTAGACCACTTCCCCGGAGGGCAGCAGGTGTAGATTGCCGCGAGAGTCCTTGCCGCGGTAACCATAGCTGGCGCTGCGTCAAGGAGCCAACCACTCTCGCTCTCAACCCGGCCAGGACTGTCCCGTACCTGATGGGACTGGCCGCGGCACCTCTCCCGTACCCACCATCAGTGGGCACCGGCCTGGGACTGACCCACACCTCGCCCACCCGCGGCCAGCCACACTCACGGTCCGTGGGCACCAGCCCAGGACTGACTGCTGCACCTCAATCATACCCTCACCTCAGTTCATACTGTACACTGACAATGACAATTAAAATTGAATCTGAATCTGATACCCACCGGTCAGTGGGCACTGGTCCGGGACTGACCGCGGCACCCGGCATTCCCAGTCTGCAGGATTTGAGAGTGGAGTGGGGTGGGTCGGGGGGGGGGGGAGTGGGGTGAGAGGGAGAGAGAGCGGTGGGTCTGGGAGTTGAGTGGGTTGGCTCGGGGAGAAGTGGGGTCGGGGAGGGCTGATGCGCGTGTGGGACGGAGGATACACCCAGTCCAGTTTGAGTCTCTCTGCCGGCAGCTCGGTCCTCAGCTCTTCGTAGTTGTGGAAGTTGAGCGGCACGTACATAGTGATGGGGCGGCCTCGCAGGAACACCTTGATCGATACACCCTCTGGGGGAGCAAGGGGTCCGGGTCAGGGAGAAGAACCATCCTCACCCCAGCACCACCCACCCACCACTCACACCCCCTCCCTGTCTCTGTAACTCCCTCCTGCCCTTACATCCCCCTCCCCCGTCTCTATAGTCCACCCCCCCGCCTCTTCACCCCTCCCCCGTCTCTGTTACCCCCTACCCCCCCCTGTCTCTGTAATCCCCTTACACCTCCTCTGGTCACTACACCCCACCCCGTCTCTGTAACCCTCTACGTCCCTGTGACCCCCCCCCCCCCGTCCCCTGCACCATGTGATGTCTGAGAGGATCTGCCCCTGTCAGTTGAGCCCATTGCTGAGAGAATGTTCTCGGCACAGGGCCAGACCTCACCTTGGTTATAGAACCCACGCCGGGAGGTCGAGGCCACTGCAAAGCAAACACACGTCACTGCATGGTCAAAAACTCAAAGAGCAGAGCATGTTTCAAATACTCCCCAACACCCATATGCGGCTCTGAACACCCCCCCCACACACACACCCTTGCTCCCTCCTCTCCGCCCCCAACCACCACCACATGCTTGCTCCCTCCTCGCCGCCCCTCCCACAGCACGGCACTAAATTCACTGGAATTTAGAAGGATGAGAGGATTTTGGAAGGATGAGAGGATCTTATCGAAACATATAAAATTCTTAAGTGATTGGACAGGCTAGATGCAGGAAATATGTTTCCCCATTTATGGGACCTCCAGTGTCAGGGGTAACAAACCAGTCATTGAAGAAGGCATGCAGGTCAGCAGGCAGTAAAGAAAGCGAATGGTATGTTGGCTTCCCGGCATGGCGGATTTGTCATATGAGCAGAGAACTGGAGCGTGTACAGGGGTCTTGTATATTCTGGAGTATTGCGTGCATTTTGGTCTCCAAATCTGAGGAAGGACATTATTGCCATAGAGGGAGTGCAGAGACGTAGGCCATTCGGATTCCCTTCAGAGCCTGTCACCGCCATTCAAGACTGATCACTTGGTTTATACTCTCTAGAATTTAGGAGATTGAGAGGGGATCTTATAGAAACTTACAAAATTCTTAAGGGGTTGGACAGGCTAGATGCAGGAAGATGTTCGGGAGTGTTGGCTAAGTCCAGGACAAGGGGTCACAGCTTAAGGATAAGGGGGAAATCCTTTAAAACCGAGATGAATGAACTGGCCTTTTCCACACAGAGAGTGGTGAATTCCAGAATCTCTGCCACAGAGGGTAAAAATGTTTTCCTCATCTCGGTCCTTTAAAGGGAGATTTGTGGCCCTTGTGGCTTAATCAGATCTTATGGAAGAAGGCATACGGGATATTGAGTTGGTTGGACACGCCAGATCATATTAAATGGCGTTCCCGATGGTGGGGGGCCTCTACTCCTGCACCTAATTTCTATGTAACACAGTTTAAGAATAAGGGGTCGGCCATTTAGGACTGAGATGATGAAAAACGTTTACAGCCAGAGAGTTGTGAATCTGTGGAATTCTCTGCCACAGAAGGCAGTGGAGGCCTGGATGTTTTCAAGAGAGAGTTAGATTTAGCTCTGTGGGGTAATGGAATCGAGGGATATGGGGAAAAGCAGAAACGGGGATACTGATTGTGGATGATCAGCCGTGATGATGTTGAATGGCGATGCTGGCTCGAAGGGCCGAATGGCCTACTCCTGCACCTGTTTTCTATGTTTCGATGCTGCCTCCTCACCGCCCTGACCGAAACGTCAAGCAGAGTAAGAGTCCGTTCGGCCCATTGACCCAGGCTGGCGGAGGAAGGTGCAGGGAGCGTGGAGGGAGGGGGAGAGGGAGGTGAGTGGGTTGCCTGTTCATCCTCACCTGGGCTCTGAGGCAGCTCCTTGTTCCGACTGTGGATGGAAGCAGAGGGGACGGGTTAGTTGTGAGACCAATTCACCACTCCCAGGCCTTTCCTCCCTTCACTTCTATGCTGGCCGACAGAACACTCCTATTTCTTCACCAGTAACAAACAACCTTACAACCCTGTCAACTCCCCACAGACTCCCCCCCCCTTCACCCACACACTGGGGGGGAGGGCAAATAACCCACCTACCCCAATGTCACTGGGATGTGGGAGGAAACGCACGTGGTCACAGGGAGAACATGCAAACTCCACACAGAGAACGTCACAGCTTGGCACTCCCTCCTCATCCACCCTCCCACTCCCTCACTGCCCCCCCCCCCCTTCACAGCCCCCACCTCACTGACCCCCCCCCCCCCCCCCCCCCTGCACTGACAGCTGGGATATCTGTTCTCCAACACGTATGGGACAGCCACCACACGGCTGCAATCTGACTCCCTGTGGTCAAACATCCTCCCACCGCCCCCTTGCAAACCCTCATAGGGCTCAGCTATGAATAATTCAGTAACTTGTTTACTGAAAGGTCAAATATGAAAGAACCGTTTATCCTACACTGCGTTCACGCTCTCAGACAGAGGCTGTCCACAGTTTGTGTTCACTTTGGGAACACTGACCCTTTCTTACAGTATAGAGGCTGCTTTCTTCACCAAACCGGGCACCAAAGTCTCTCGGGAGAATGGGATGCCCTTTTTGCTATTGAAATTCCTGCTCGCGTATCCCACCAGACCTCTCTTGGGCTGGACATGCATTCCCGATTAGCCACTCTACCTCAGGCAGCATCTTGGGTGGCACAGTGGCCCTGGGCCAGAGACCCTGGTTGGACCCTGACCATGGCTGCTCGTCTGCACACAATATGTACCTTCTCCCCGTGACAGCGTGGGTTTTCTCTGGGTGCTCCTGTTTCCTCCCACACTCCAAAGCCTTCAGGGTTTGTAGGTTAATTGGCTTTAGTAAACATGGTTCCCTCGTGTGTGTGTGTGTGTGGGATAGTGCTAGTGTGCGGGGTAATCGCTGGCGCGGACCTGGGGAGCCGAGGGGCCAGTATCAAGCTCTGTATCTCTAAAGTAAACCAGATATCTGGAGAACAGGCGATGTTTCGTGCCGGGACCTTTCTTCAGACCTAACCAGAAACAGTATCCGTGTCCTCCAGAATTACTGCCTGACCTGCCCATCTGATCCAGCACCTTGTGTCTTGTTTTTTTATAAATCAGTATCTGCCAGTCTACCTCATTGTGCCTATGCACTTTCTTTTTGCCTGCACTTCCTGCTACACTCACATCAATTCAGACATAGAACGGAGTAGGCTTCGGCCCTTCTTTCATGGCTGATCTTTCTCCCGTTGCCTTCTCTCCATACTAATCCCCTGGCCACATCACCCTCTTAAATATAGCCAATGAACTGGCAATTTAGCTGAGATTCACCACGAGACATGAAAAAAGTTCTCCTCATCTCCTCAAGTCCTGCATCTAGCCTGTCCAACCCCTTAAGAAAAGTTTCTATAAATGATCCCCTCTCAATCTCCTAACTTCTAGCGAGTATAAACCAAGTCTATCCAGTCTTTCTTCATAAGACAGCCTGACATCCCAGGAATCAGTCTGGTGAACCTTCTCTGCACTCCCTCTATGGTAATAATGTCCTTCCTCAGATTTGGAGACCAAAACTGCACGCAATACTCCAGGTGTGGTCTCACCAAGACCCTGTACAACTGCAGTAGAACCTCCCTGCTCCTATACTCAAATCCTCTTGCTATGAAAGCCAAATTTAGCTCGATAACAGGCGACATGATCATCAGTCACTGAAAGTAAGCATGCAGGTACAGCGGGCAGTGAAGAAAGCTTCACCATGTTGGTCTTCATAGCGGAGGGCGGAGTTCTTTGTCAAATAGGAAGGACATGCTATTGAGGGAGTGCAGAGGTTCAGAATTCCCGGATGCGGCTGTCATATGGAGAGAATGGAGCTGGGCTTGTATATTCTGGAATTTAGAAGGATGAGAGGGCATAGAAACATAGAAAATAGGTGCAGGAGTAGGCCATTCGGCCCTTCGAGCCTGCACCGCCATTTAATATGATCATAGCTGATCATCAACTCAGTATCCCGTACCTGCCTTCTCTCCATACCCCCTGATCCCCTTGGCCACATCTAACTCCCTCTTAAATATAGCCAATGAACTGGCCTCAACTACCCTCTGTGGCAGAGAGTTCCAGAGATTCACCACACTCTGTGTGAAAAAAGTTCTCCTCATCTCCTCATCCTGCATCTAGCCTGTCCAACACCTTAAGAATTTTGTAAGTTTCTATAAGATCCCCTCTCAATCTCCTAACTTCTAGAGAGTATAAACCAAGTCTATCCAGTCTTTCTTCATAAGACAGTCCTGACATCCCAGGAATCAGTCTGGTGAACCTTCTCTGCACTCCCTCTATGGCAATAATGTCCTTCCTCAGATTTGGAGACCAAAACTGCACGCATTACTCCAGGTGTGGTCTCACCAAGACCCTGTACAACTGCAGTAGAACCTCCCTGCTCCTATACTCAAATCCTCTTGCTATGAAAGCCAAATTTAGCTCGATAACAGGCGACATGATCATCAGTCACTGAAAGTAAGCATGCAGGTACAGCGGGCAGTGAAGAAAGCTAATGGCATGTTGGTCTTCATAGCGAGAGGAGTATAGGAGTTCTTTGGTCTCTAAATTTGAGGAAGGACATTCTTGCTATTGAGGGAGTGCAGTGTAGGTTCACCAGGTTAATTCCCGGGATGGCGGGACTGTCATATGCTGAGAGAATGGAGCGGCTGGGCTTGTATATTCTGGAAATTAGAAGGATGAGAGGGCATAGAAACATAGAAAATAGATGCAGGAGTAGGCCATTCGGCCCTTCGCGCCTGCACCGCCATTCAATATGATCATGGCTGATCATCCAACTCAGTATCCTGTACCTGCCTTCTCTCCATACCCCCTGATCCCTTTAGCCACAAGGGCCACATCTAACTCCCTCTTAAATATAGCCAATGAACTGGCCTCAACTACCTTCTGCGGCAGAGAATTCCAGAGATTCACCACTCTCTGTGTGAAAAATGTTTTCCTCATCTCGGTCCTAAAAGATTTCCCCCTTATACTTAAAGATCTTATTGAAACATAAGATTATTAAGGGTTTGGACACGCTGGAGGCAGGAAACATGTTCCCGATGGTGGGGGAGTCCAGAACTAGGGGCCACAGTTTAAGAATAAGGGGTAAGCCATTTAGAATGGAGATGAGGAAAAACCTTTTCACACAGAGGGTTGTGAATCTGTGGAATTCTCTGCCTCAGAAGGCAGTGGAGGCCAATTCACTGGATGTTTTCAAGAGAGAGTTAGATGAAGCTCTTAAAGATAGCGGAGTCAAGGGAGAAGACAGGAACGGGGTACTGATTGTGGATGATCAGCCATGATCACATTGAATGGCGGTGCTGGCTCGTAGGGCCGAATGGCCTACTCTCAGACGCTAGAAACTACAGATGCTGAAAACCTGAGCAAAACACAAAGTCTAGGGTTCTAACCTAAAACATCATCTGTCCATTCCCTCCACAGATGCTGCCTGACCCGCTGAGTTACCCTAATGCTCAGGTATGGTATGGATTTGACTGGATAGCACACAAAAGAGGTTTTTCACAATACAATAGAGAGAGCGTGAAGTAGAGGTAGGAAGAGCCACGTTTACTGAGGTACAGCTTTGTTTTATCCACACAGATCACAGATTATTCCTTTTATGAGACCAGATAATACTATACATCGATGCAATCAGTTCAAGCTCAAGAACAATAGGTGCAGCAAAGAGGAAGATACAGTTCTCAGTGCAGAATATAGTTCTCAGCATCAGTTCCAGAGACAAAGTCCAATGTCCGCAATGGGGTAGAGGTGAATCGGACAGTACCCTAGCTTATGGAAGGGCCGTTCAGAAGCCTGATAACAGAGGGGAAGAAGCTGTTCCTGAGTCCAGTAATGCATGGTATCCCACTTTCCCCGTCCACTGAAACAGGCCCTTTGGCCCATTGAAGCTGTTCCTGAAAGAGGGAGGGGGGGGGGGGGGAGGAGGGGGGGAGAGGGGGGGGGGGGGGGGGAGAGAGGGAGGGGGGGGGAAGGAGGGGGGGGGGGGGGTGTGTGCGGGAGGGAGTAGGGGCTGACCTGTCTGCATTCCGTCCCTTGGAGAGTAGGCTTTGAGTGGACACGGATTTCTTGGTCAGTTTGGGCCTCTGGGTGTCCGGGACTGGGTCCTTCACCCCCCGGAGTTTATCTGACGTGCTGCAGCGCCTGAGCCTGTGGAGAGAGGAGGTGGGGGGGGGGGAGAGAGAGAGTGAGAGTCAGGGCGGGGGACTGGAGAGGAATCCCGGGAGCATGCTAGTCGTGAGGAGAAGTTAATCATGAGCCACACCATGCACTGTAAAACCAGCAGGGTAGGGAGGGGGGGTTAGACGTGGCGGTTTGATTAGCCGGAGTCGGGCATGCATGGGTCAACCACCGCACCGTGTCGGGGTTACAGGGAGAGTTAGTCGGGCAAATCATCAGCAAAATGTGAGTTCATGCCAGCACCACCGACCACCAACACCACCGAATCCGGTCCAGGCAGGTTCCTCCCGGGCAGCAAGGGATGGACGGGGTTGGAGGAAAGATGTGGTCAAGCTGGAATGGGGCGCAGAGAAGATTTACGAGGATGTTGTCAGGTCTCGAGGGTCTCGAGGGCCCGAGCTACTGGGAGAGGTTGGGGCAAAGGGCTGGGACTCTATTCCTTGGAGCGCAGGAGGATGAGGGGTGATCTTATAGAGGTGTATAAAATCACGAGGGGAATAGATCGGGTCTTGCCCAGAGTAGGGGAATTGAGGACCAGAGAACATAGGTTCAAGGTGAAGGGGGAAAGATTTCATAGGAATCTGAGGGGTAACTTTTTCACACAGAGGGTGGTGGGTGTATGGAACGAGCTGCCGGAGGAGGTAGTTGAGGCTGGGACTACATAACAGCATTTAAAATGCATTTGGACAGGTGCGTGGATAGGACATGTTTAGAGGGATATATAGGCCAAACACACAGGCAGGTTGGACTAGTGTAGATGGGGCATGTCGGCCGGTGCGGGCAAGTTGGGCCGAAGGGCCTGTTGCTGCACCGTGTGACTCTGAGGAGAGTTGAGCGGCATCTCCAGCCAGGGATACAACCCTGGCCCCGCATCGCCACCCAGCTCCATGCCCAACCGTCTCTCACAGGGGGCAACCTGGCTGCTAACGTGAGGAAGGGCCCTGCTCCCCTGGATGTGGGGCACGTTAGACCCCAATGGGAGACTCCTGGAGATGGGGGGTCTCTAGGGAGATGAGGGGGGGGGGGGTCCCTGGACATGGCGTGGTAGCGTGGTGACCAGACTGATTCCTGGGATGTCAGGACTGTCTTATGAAGAAAGACTGGATAGACTTGGTTTATACTCTCTAGAATTCAGAAGATTGAGAGGGGATCTTATAGAAACTTACAAAATTCTTAAGGGGTTGGACAGGCTAGATGCAGGAAGATTGTTCCCGATGTTAGGGAAGTCCAGGACAAGGGGTCACAGCTTAAGGATAAGGGGGAAATCCTTTAAAACCGAGATGAGAAGAACTTTTTTCACACAGAGAGTGGTGAATCTCTGGAACTCTCTGCCACAGAGGGTAGTCGAGGCCACACAGTTCATTGGCTATATTTAAGAGGGAGTTAGATGTGGCCCTTGTGGCTAAAGGGATCAGGGGGGGTATGGAGAGAAGGCAGGTACGGGATACTGAGTTGGATGATCAGCCATGATCATATTGAATGGCGAATGGTGCAGGCTCGAAGGGCCGAATGGCCTCTACTCCTGCACCTAATTTCTATGTTTCTATGAATGGCCCTGCTCCCCTGGATGTGGGGCACGTTAGACCCCAATGGGAGACTCCTGGAGATGGGGGGGTCTCTAGGGAGATGTAGAGGGGGGGGGGTCCCAGGACATGGCGTGGTAGTGTTCCGGGGGGGGTCCTTGGAGGGGGGTGGGAAGGAGGAGTGTCCCGGGAGGAGTTCCTGCTGTCCAGCCGCTCTCCACGCCCGATTCTCACAGCACTTTCTTCCTGCCGCCGGCAACGAGCGGTGCAGGGTCCAAGTCGTGCTCCGGCTCCGGCTCCAGCTCCGGGGGGGGCGGCGTTCCCGCTTCTCCCGGCAGAGGGGACCCAGGCCCGGGGGACGCTCCGGACAGGGCCCGGGGCTCCGGACCCACAGCTTCAGCCACCGGAACCTCAGCCTCCGGACCATCGCCATCGCCCGCCTGGGCCGGAACCCTGTCCTCCACGCCCCCATTGCCGGCCCCCGGATGCCCGTTCGGGTCAGGCTGTGGGACTGGAGGCTGGGGCAGGAGCTCTGGGTCCTGGGGTCCCGGCGATCGATCGGGGGGTCCGGGCAGAGCTGGGGGTCCCGGTGAAGGAGCGGTGGGTCCGGGCAGGGACGGGGGTCCCGGTGAGGGAGTGGGGGGTCCGGGACCAACCAGCGGCCGTGAGCAGCTGCAGGCACTGGGAGAGAGCAGAGAGGCGGTGAGAGCCAAGCCCATCCTGTACGTCCCTTTCCACCCCCCCCCCCAACCCTAAACCATCCACACTGCTTCCTCCCCCCCCCCCCCCTCCCCAAATACAACACTCCCCACTAGGAACTCCCCCATCCACATGCGACGCCAATCTACTCTCCATCCCATGAAATGCAACACTGCTGCTTCCTCCCCCCCCTCCCCCCCCCCCCCCCCCCCCACCATTCCCTTCTGGGACCCCCCCCCCAACCCAACCCTCTCCCCCACCGCCCAGTGGCAGCACCTCACCCCTCATACACTCCCCCATCCCCCCCCCCCCCCCCCCCCCCCCTCTGGGAACCCCCCTTCCCTTCCCGCACTCCGGGATTCCAGTCCCAACATCCCGTCCCCCATCCGCTCCCCCCAACATCCCCGTAACACCCAACACCGCCCCCCCCCCCCTTTCCCAATCACCCCCCATCCCCAGCCCACCATCCACCACCACCACCCCCCACCCCTTCCATTATGTAGGAATCTATGTAGAGGGAAGGTGGCGGAGGCTGGAAGAAGGGAGAAATGGGAGGAAAGGGGGCGCACACACACACACACAGATACACACACACACACACACACGCAGATACACACACACGCAGATACACACACACACACACGCAGATACACACACACACACACATACACACATACACACACACAGATACACACACACACACACACACACACAGATACACACACACACACAGATACACACACACACACAGATACACACACACACACACAGACACACAGATACACACACACACACATACACACACACACACACACACACACACAGATACACACACACACACACAGATACACACACACAGATACACACACACACACACACACACACACACACACACACACACAGATACACACACACACACACACACAGATATACACACACACATATATATACACACACACACACATATACACACAGATACACACACACACACATGCAGATACACACACACACACACGCAGATACACACACACACACAGATACACACACACACACACAGATACACACACACTCAGATACACACACATGCGGTACCTGACGTGTCCAGGCCTGGCCGGAGTCTGCTCCGCAGGGAGAAGTGTCTGCAGACCCCTCCCCGTCAGCAGGTCGGCTGGGCAGAGGTGGTCGGGCAACAGTGGGTTTCCTGGGGGGAAGGGGGAGAAAATCAGAGGGGGCAATAAATGCTGTTCTTCACCAAGAGAAAAAAACCTCCCCCTACGACCACTGTACCCCGAGACCTCTCCCCTCATGCCCCATCCTCTCCACAGTGAACCACCACTCTCCCCATAGAACCCCAACTCTCCCACTGAACCCCCACTCTCCCACTGAACCCCCACTCTCCCACTGAACCCCCTCTCCAGTGAACCCCCCCCCTCCCACTGAACCCCCTCTCTCCCACTGAACCCCCTCTCTCCAGTGAACCCCAACTCTCCCACTGAACCCCCACCTCTCCCTCTGAACCCCAACTCTCCCACTGAACCCCAACTCTCCCACTGAACCCCCTCTCTCCATAGAACCCCCTCTCTCCCCCACTGAACCCCTTCTCTCTCCATAGAACCCCAACTCTCCCTCTGAACCCCCCTCTCCAGTGAACCCCCACTCTCCCACTGAACCCCCTCTCTCCCACTGAACCCCCTCTCTCCATAGAACCCCAACTCTCCCACTGAACCCCCTCTCTCCCACTGAACCCCCCCTCTCCCACTGACCCCTCTCCCCACTGAACCCCCTCTCTCCCACTGAACCCCCTCTCTCTCCATAGAACCCCAACTCTCCCACTGAACCCCCCTCTCTCCCACTGAACCCCCTCTCTCCCACTGAACCCCCACTCTCCCACTGAACCCCCCCTCTCCCACTGAACCCCCACTCTCCCACTGAACCCCCACTCTCCCACTGAACCCCCCTCTCCCCCTCTGAACCCCCTCTCCTGTGAACCCCAACTCTCCCACTGAACCCCCCCTCTCTCCATAGAACCCCAACCCTCCCACTGAACCCCCCTCTCTCCCCCACTGAACCCCCTCTCTCTCTCCTCCACTGAACCCCAACTCTCCCACTGAACCCCCACTCTCCCTCTGAACCCCAACTCTCCCACTGAACCCCCCTCTCTCCCTCGTGAAACCTCTCTTCCCCAACTGAACCCCCACTTTACCCTCGCAGTGACCCCTCACCCCTCCATTGCTGTCTCCCCACTCTGCCCCCTCTCGCGGTGGGGGGGGGGGTGGTCTCTCACCGGCGAGGGTGGGCAGCAGCCGGGCGAAGTGCTGGTCGTAGATCTCGATGCGTCGCAGGGTTCCGGCCAGCCCGGCCTTCAGCAGGGCAATCTCATCGTCCTGCCGCTGAGCCCGGAGCTCCAGTGCAGCCAGCCGTGCATCCTGCTCGTCACCCTCACCAGCCACACACACCCCGTCATCTGTGGTGGTGGGGGGGAGGGAGGAGAGGGGGAACCATCAACAGTGCTCCCTCCTCATCCACCCCTCATCCCATCCCTCCATCCGCACAACGTTCCCTCCCTCTGCAAGACACTCCCTCCCTCCTCACCGCCTCTTCCTCCTCATCCCTCCCTCCGCATGACACTCGTTCCTCATTCCCCCCTCCCCCCTCCCTCAGCTTCCTCCTTTCCTACGCATGTATCTGTCCAGGTGTCTTTTAAATGCGGTTATAGTACCTGCCTCGACTACTACATCAAGGGTAGTTGAGGCCAGTTCATTGGCTATATTTAAGAGGGAGTTAGATGTGGCCCTTGTGGCTAAAGGGGATCAGGGAGTATGGAGAGAAGGCAGGTACGGGATACTGAGTTGGATGATCAGCCATGATCATATTGAATGACGGTGCAGGCTCGAAGGGCCGAATGGCCTACTCCTGCACCTAATTTCTATGTTTCTATCTTGCAGCTTGTTCCATACACCCACCACCTCCTGTGCCTTGGTTGGGGGCCAGCACAGCAGTAGAGTTGCTGCCTCACAGCAAGTGCCAGAGACCCGGGTTCAATCCCGACTACGGGTGCTGCCTGTGTGAAATTTGCACGTTCTCTCCCCCTGTGAGTTCTACTGTGGGCTCCCTCCGGGTGCTCCGGTTTCCTCCCCCACTCCAAAGAGACGTGCAATTTTGTAGGTTAATAGGCTTCGGTAAAAATTGGAAAGTGTCCCTTGTGTCCACGATAGTGTGATTGTTGGTCGGCGCGGACTCGGTGGGCCAAAGCTCTGTTTCTGTGTTGAATCTCTAAAGTCTAAAGTCCAAACCCAGGTTCCTATTAAATCCTCCCCCACCCCCTAAGAGGAAGGATATTTGTGTTTTTTTTTTAATAGGTAGACCAGTTGACATCCGGAACCGAAAAAGGTTTTTCTCACCACAGGTTTTCACCCAGAGGGTTGTGAGTCTGTGGAATTCTCTTCCTCAGAGGGCGGTGGAGGCCAATTCTCTGGATGCTTTCAAGAGAGAGTTAGATAGAGCTCTTAAAGATAGTGGAGTCAGGGGATAAGTGGAGAATGCAGGAACGTGGTACTGATAGAAACATAGAAACATAGAAATTAGGTGCAGGAGTAGAGGCCATTCGGCCCTTCGAGCCTGCACCGCCATTCAATATGATCATGGCTGATTATCCAACTCAGTATCCCGTACCTGCCTTCTCTCCATACCCCTGATCCCCTTAGCCACAAGGGCCACATCAAACTCCCTCTTAAATATAGCCAATGAACTGGCCTCAACTACCCTCTGTGGCAGAGAGTTCCAGAGATTCACTACTCTCTGCGTGCGTGAAAAAAAAAAATATTGTGGCCACGATCACATTGAATGGCGGGGCAGGCTCGAAGGTCCGAATGGCCTACTCCTGCACCTATTGTCTAGTTTTGATATAAAGCAGGGTCGGGACCCTTCTTCAGACCATGGTAACAGGCCCTTCGGCCCACCGAGTCTACACCGACCATCGATCCCCCGTTTGTATGTTGGAGGAAACCAGAGCACCCGGAGAAAACCCACGGGGAGAACGTATATACTCCGTACAGACAGCACCCGTGGTCAGGATCGAACCCAGGTCTCTGGTGCTGTGAGGCTGCAGCTCTACTAATCTTTGACTAATTGAGTATCAATAAATCTGTGTGTGTGTGTGTGTGTGGCAATTTACCGTCTGTGGCAATGAATTCCACAGATTCTCTCTTGACTAAAGAAATTCCTCCTCATCTCCTTCCCAAAAGTACCTCCTTTTATTCTGAGGCTGTGTGTGCCCTCTGGTCCCAGACTCTCCCACTAGTGGAAACATCCTTTCCACATCCACTCTGTCCAGACTGTCCGGACATTCCCGACTTTGGGAATCTTCAGTGACTCCACAGTGGGGGGGGGGGGGGGGGGGGGGGAGGAGAAAGGTGAGGGTGGGTGAGGGGGGTGGGGGGGAAGGAGAAAGGTGAGGGGTGGGGTGGGGAGGAAGGAGAAGGTGAGGGTAGGGGGGGAGGAAGGAAAGGTGAGGGTGGGGTGGGGAGGAAGGAGAAAGGTGAGGGTGGGTGGACAAGGGGGCAATCCCGTAACGAGGAGGCAAGGGGAAGATTGTTACAATCTCCAGCAGACTTCACTTCCTTATTGTCGCCTGGGGCGGGAGAGGGAGGGGGGGGGTGGCTGGTTGAAGCTGCGGGAGGGGGGTGGGGGGTTGGAGAGGTTGAGGGGGGGGGGTCCCATCGAGACTGTCCCGGTCCGGCCCCACCCCCTCCCCAAGAAACAACTCTTACCCCAAACTTTAAAAGTTGTTGCCAAACTTTTCGGCAACTTTTCTGAAGTGACTCACCCAGACTTTGCGCCGAGGCTCCGTCCATGCTGGAGCTGGGGAGATGGAGAGAGGGGGTGGGGGGGTCCCGGCGCCGGGGGGAGAGGGTCCTCGGCCTAGGGGGACAAGTCCCAGGGTAGGGGGAGTGGAGGGGACAAGGCACAGTAAGATGCCACTGCCCTGAGTGCGGGGCCCAGGCAGCGCCGGAGCGACTGGAGGAGGAGTGAGGGAGCGCCCCGCCTTCACCCCCAGGCTGATTGGGTGGGTGGCCGGCCGCTCCGCCCCACGGGTCCCGACTATCCCCGTGTAATAACTCCCGCCTGCTGCAACGACCCGCAGCAGCGTCTAATTGAAGGCGTGACCGTTTCAGCTCGAAAGCCTCTCCAGTCTGGGATCTTGACCAGAAATGTCCACAGATGCTGCCTGACCCACTGAGTGAGCCCAGAACACCATCTGTACTCCCTAATGTATCCACCTGTACTCTATATAGATGTGTGCACAATATATATATATATTATACACACATAAAGTACAGGTGGATAAATAAGGAACTACAGAAACTGCACATGTATATGTGTAGATATATATATATGCACACACACACACATATATATATATGCGTACATGCACAAGTTCTGGAGACATTCAGTGGGTCAGGCAGCATCTGTGGACATTTCGGGTCGAGACTCTTATTCAATATATATATTACATGCACACACACACATATATATATATACACACAAAACACAGCTGGATAAATATATATAAATGCATACGTACATGTATATATGTGTGTGTAGGAATGTATGTGTGTAGATATATATATACACACACACATATATATATATACATAAAGTACAGCAGGATAAATATATATATATATGCGTGCGTACATGTATATATGTGTGTGTAGATATATATACAGGACTGTCTTATGAAGAAAGACTGGATAGACTTGGTTTATACTCTAGAATTTAGGAGATTGAGAGGGGATCTTATAGAAACTTACAAAATTCTTAAGGGGTTGGACAGGCTAGATGCAGGAAGATTGTTCCCGATGTTAGGGAAGTCCAGGACAAGGGGTCACAGCTTAAGGATAAGGGGGAAATCCTTTAAAACCGAGATGAGAAGAACTTTTTTTCACACAGAGAGTGGTGAATCTCTGGAACTCTCTGCCACAGAGGATAGTTGAGGCCACAGTTCATTGGCTATATTTAAGAGGGAGTTAGATGTGGCCCTTGTGGCTAAGGGGATCAGGGGGTATGGAGAGAAGGCAGGTACGGGATACTGAGTTGGATGATCAGCCATGATCATATTGAATGGCGGTGCAGGCTCGAAGGGCCGAATGGCCTACTCCTGCACCTAATTTCTATGTTTCTATATATATACACACACACATATATATATATATATACACACACAAAGTACAGCTGGATAAATATATATAAATGCGTACGTACATGTATATATGTGTGTGTAGGAATGTATGTGTGTAGATATATATCTACACACACACACACATATATATATATATACACACACACATATATATATATATACACACACCCACACACATATATATATATATATACACACAATACAGCTGGATAAATATATATATATGCGTGCGTACATGTATATATGTGTGTAGGAATGTATATGCGTAGATATATATATATACTAGACCAAGTGCAGACCCGTTGGGTCTGCTCCCCCAATGGTGTGATTCCCCCAACCCAATATTCCACCATGCACCCGTCTCCTCCAATGGAATTGAAGCCGTTGCCAAATGTAAGTTTCCAGCACTGCCCTGCCTCCCACAATTGCACCTCCCCTGCCTGTTGCAGCAGTGAAAAGTTCAGTGTTCCTGTCTTGCAACTTTATATATATAATGAGAGGCGTAGATAGGGTAGACCAAGGGTTCCCAACCTGGGTTATATTTACCCCCAGGGGGTAAATTTGTTGATTCTAGATTTTGTGCATATTTTTTCTCATGGACTGACATGGTGTCTGTTCATCATTAGTTGTTCATAATTAAGTGAAATAGCATTGTTATGTGCTATTAAAGTTGCCAGGGGTAAACGGGACAGAACAGCCCTCAACAGTGGACAGTCAGAACCATTTCTCCCCCCCAGGGTGGCAAAGTCTAGCTTTAAGTTGAGAGGGATAAAGTTTAATTTTAGTTTAGAGATACAGCTTCGGGTGGCCTGTTTCTTAATGTAACAGCACATTAACACTATCCCACACACACTAGGGACAATTTGTTTTAAAATTTACACCAAGCCAATTAATAATAATAATAAATACTTTATTGATCCCCTCAGGGAAATTCAGATGTCCAGAAGCCCCCAACCAACAAACCCACAGATTCAAAACTAACGCAGACAAAAAATACATAGAATACACTGTGGACACTACACTGAACGTTTTTCCTTCCATTATTTATTATGTAAAAGAATATGTGTGTTATGATTGTGTTTATAATTTGTTTGGTTGTTTTGTTGTTTGTCTTTTGCACAAAAGTCCGCGAGCATTGCCACTTTCATTTCACTGCACATCTCGTATGTGTATGTGACAAATAAACTTGACTTGACTTGACTTGACCTGAGAGCAATAAATACTTAAAAAGACCAATAATTAACAATTAAAAATTAAAAATTGCAAGAATGCATCCCCCTACAGCCTAGCGGTCCGAATTATGAAATCTAATGGCTGCAGGGGTGAAGGATCTCCTGAACCGCTCCGTTCTACAGGGCAGGGAGAGGAGCCGGATGTTGTTCCGACTGCTCTTTTGACTCTTCAGAATTACATGGAGGGGATGCCCGGGGTTTTTCAGGATGACCTGCACCTTGTGCCTCATACACCTCTCAAACACATCCATCCCAGAGTCTACTCTCCCCTCCAGCACTGAGCTAACTCGTTTAAAAAACCAGTTTGACCAGCTTCTTGTTGTTTTTTGCACTAGTCCTGTGGCCCCAGCAGACAACAGCGTAGAAAATAACACTTGCAACCACAGTGTTGTAAAACAGGTGCAGCATGTCATTACACTTACATTGAAGGATTTGAGCCTTCTGGGGAAAAAGAGCCTGCTCTGGCCTTTTTTTGTAGAGGGAGTCAGAGTTGACCGACCTACAAACCTGCACGTCTTTGGAGAGTGGGAGGAAACCGGAGATCTCGGAGAAAACCCACGCAGGTCACGGTGACAACGTGCAAACTCCGTACGGACAGCAAGCACCTGTGGTCGGGATCGAACCCGGGTCTCCGGCGCTGCAAGGCAGCAACTCTACCGCTGTGCCCTTTAAATGAGATGTGTGGGGGTGGTGGGTGCCTGGAATGCGCTGCCAGGGGTGGTGGTGGTGGAGGCAGCTGTTTAAGAGGCGTTTACATAGGCACGTGGATATGGGGGGGGATAGATCATTGAAGGTAGGCATGCAGGTGCAGCAGGCAGTAAAGAAAGCGAATGGTATGTTAGCTTTCATTGCAAAAGGATTTGAGTATAGGAGCAGGGAGGTTCTACTGCAGTTGTACAGGGTCTTGGTGAGACCACACCTGGAGTATTGCGTACAGTTTTGGTCTCCAAATCTGAGGAAGGACATTATCGCCATAGAGGGAGTACAGAGAAGGTTCACCAGACTGATTCCTGGGATGTCAGGACTGTCTTATGAAGAAAGACTGGATAGACTCGGTTTATACCCTCTAGAATTTAGGAGATTGAGAGGGGATCTTATAGAAACTTACAAAATTCTTAAGGGGTTGTACAGGCTAGATGCAGGAAGATTGCTCCCGATGTTAGGGAAGTCCAGGACAAGGGGTCACAACTTAAGGATGAGGGGGAAATCCTTTAAAACCGAGATGAGAAGAGCTTTTTTCACACAGAGAGTGGTGAATCTCTGGAACTCTCTGCCACAGAGGGTAGTCGAGGCCACAGTTCATTGGCTATATTTAAGAGGGAGTTAGATGGGGCTAAGGGGATCAGGGGGTATGGAGAGAAGGCAGGTACGGGATACTGAGTTGGATGATCATATTGAATGGCGAATGGCGGTGCAGGCTCGAAGGGCCGAATGGCCTCTACTCCTGCACCTAATTTCTATGTGTTGTACGATTTGGATGAATGAGTTGGGAATGTGGGCAGGTGGACTTTAAACCCCACAGGTGTAGAGTTGCTTTTTAGGGAGGTCCAATGTAAGGTGAAAGCAGACAGTGGCATAGCGGGTAGATCTGCTGCCTCAGTTGCCAGAGACCCACGCACGATCCTGACCTCGGGTGCTGTCCATGTGTGGAGTTGACATGTTCTTCCCTGTGACCACGTGGGTCTATCTCCTGGTGCTCCGGTTTCCCCCCCAACATCCCAAAGACGCGCGGGTTTGTAGGTTAATTGGCCTGAGTGTGCAGGGAGCGGATGGGGAAGAGAGATGGGTGTGCTCTCACCCCAACCATGGACTGTTTACCCTCCTACCATCCGGGAGGCGCTACAGGTCTCTCCGTTGCCGAACCAGCAGGTCGAGGAACAGCTTCTTTCCGGCGGCTGTCACTCTACTAAACAACGTACCTCGGTGACTGCCAATCACACCCCCCCCCCCCGGACACTTATTATTTTTTTTTTATTCAAATCGTTTGCTATGTCGCTCTCAAGGGAGATGCTAAATGCATTTCGTTGTCTCTGTACTGTACACTGACAATGACAATTAAAATTGAATCTGAATCTGAAAGTGGGGCAACAGTGGTCATCGTTGGTCGGTGTGGACACGGTGGGCTGCAGGACCTGTTTCCATGCTGGATCTCTCCACTAAATGGCGGTGCCCTTCTGAAGCACGGACGTTCGGAGCGGGATAGAAAACAGGAGGCCATTCGGCCCTTCGAGCCAGCACCATTCGCCATTCATTGTGATCATGGCTGATCGTCCCCAATCAATAACCCGTGCCTGCCTTCTCCCCACATCCCTTGACTCCACTAGCCCCTAGAGCTCTATCTAACTCTCTCTTAAATCCATCCAGTGACTTGGCCTCCACTGTGCCCTCTGTGGCAGGGAATTCCACAAATTCACACAACCCTCTGGGTGAAAACTTTTTTCACCCTCAGTCTCAAATGACCTCCCCTTTATTCTAAGACTGTGTGCCCCTGGTTCTGGACTCATTCAGATCAGATTCAGATTCAATTTTAATTGTCATTGTCAGTGTACAGTACAGAGACAACGAAATGCATTGTCCAACATTGGGAACATTTTCCTGCATCTAGCTGCATCCAGTCCTTTTTTATCCTACGTATCCCAGGGATTTTTTTTCCCCCCAGATCGGAATTCCTCCGTCGTTCTCTAACTGCTGTTTGTGGGGTTCCTGCTGGGCGCTGATTGGGGTAGTGTTTCCCACGCTGCAACTGCTCTTCCTCCCCGGCTGGAAAACCCAGACTCGTTGATCCCATGAATAGACCGCCAAGGGCTTAAGCAAAGGCGGGTCCCATCCTGGATCGGGACGTTTTCCTGGTCGAGAGACTCGGTGGGGCGGCACTGACCCCTGCTGGCAAGGTGGGTACTACAACACAAAGCCAGCCCTCCCACTTGTCCACCAAAATAAATATACACTTTATTCAGAATAAATAAAACACGTCGAATTTTTTAAAAACTGGGCAAAAACTCTTCATGCATTCTGAGTGGCGCAGCGGTAGAGCTGCTGCCTCATGGCGCCAGAGACCATATAACCATATAACAATTACAGCACGGAAACAGGCCTCTCGACCCTTCTAGTCCGTGCCGAACACATAATCCCCCCTAGTCCCATATACCTGCGCTCAGACCATAACCCTCCATTCCCTTCCCGTCCATATAACTATCCAATTTATTTTTAAATGATAAAAACGAAGCTGCCTCCACCACCTTCACTGGAAGCTCATTCCACACAGCTACCACTCTCTGAGTAAAGAAGTTCCCCCTCATGTTACCCCTAAACTTCAGTCCCTTAATTCTCAAGTCATGTCCCCTTGTTTGAATCTTCCCTACTCTCAGTGGAAAAGCCTTTCCACGTCAACTCTGTCTATCCCTCTCATCATTTAAAAAACCTCTATCAAGTCCCCCCTTAACCTTCTGCGCTCCAAAGAATAAAGCCCTAACTTGTTCAACCTTTCTCTGTAACTTAGTTGCTGAAACCCAGGCAACATTCTAGTAAATCTCCTCTGTACTCTCTCTACCCGGGTTCGATCCTGACTACAGGTGCTGGCTGTACGGAGTTTGTATCGTTCCCCCCGTGGATTTTCTACAGGTGCTCCGGTTTCCTCCCCACACTCCAAGGACGTGCAATTTATTGGTCCTCTGTAAAAGTGGAAACTGACCTCAGTGTGCCAGATCAGATTCAGATTCAACTTTATAGTCATTGTGCAGTGTACAGTAGAAACATAGAAAACAGGTGCAGGAGTAGAGGCCATTCGGCCCTTCGAGCCAGCACCGCACCGCCATTCATACCCCCTGATCCCCTTAGCCACAAGGGCCACATCTAACTCCCTCTTAAATATAGCCAATGAACTGTGTGGCCTCAACTACCCTCTGTGGCAGAGAGTTCCAGAGATTCACCACTCTCTGTGTGAAAAAAGTTCTTCTCATCTCGGTCCTAAAGGATTTCCCCCTTATCCTTAAGCTGTGACCCCTTGTCCTGGACTTCCCCAACATCGGGAACAATCTTCCTGCATCTAGCCTGTCCAACCCCTTAAGAATTTGGTAAGTTTCTATAAGATCCCCTCTCAATCTCCTAAATTCTAGAGAGTATAAACCAGTCTATCCAGTCTTTGTTTTCAAGAGAGAGTGTTAGATCCTAAGAACAGTCCTGACATCCCAGGAATCAGTCTGGTGAACCTTCTTTCTGTACTCCCTCTATGGCAATATCTGTCCTTCCTCAGATTTGGTAGGACCAAAACCCCCCACGCAATCTGCTCCAGGTGTGGTCTCACCAAGACCCTGTATCAAGGAATCTGCAGTAGAACCTCCCTCTATGGCAATAATGTCTTTCCTCAGATTTGGAGACCAAATCCGATTCAGGTCGCGACCCGAAACGTCACCCAGAGATGCCGCCTGTCCCGCTGAGCTACCCCACCTTTTTGTGTCTACGGTTTAAACCAGCATCTGCAGTTCCTTCCTGCACAGACCAGATGATACCACACATTAGATACAATCAAGACAAACTCAAGTACAATAGATAGAGCAAAGGGGATGATACAGAATGCAGAATATAGCTCTCAGCATTGTAGCGCATCAGTTCCAGAGACATAGTCCAATGTCCGCAATGGGGTAGAGGTGAATGGGACAGCACCCTAGCTAATGGAAGGGCCGTTCAGAAGCCTGATAACAGAGGGGAGGAAGCTGCTCCAGAGTCTGGCGCCTTCAAGCTTATGTACCTTCTGCCGGACGGGAGCGGGGAGAAGAAGGAATGACCGGGGTGGGATAGGACTTGGATACATTTTTCTTGCTCCCCTCCCCTCCCCTCCCAGGGCATAAGGGGGTGAGGAATGGCAAATGGAGTTTAATTCAGATAAGTGCAAGGTGTTGTACTTTGGTAAGTCAAACCGGGGCAGGACCACCGCGGTGAATGGCAGGGTCCAGTGGCATGTTACAGAGCAGAGGGACCTAGGACTACAGAGTCTGAAGAAGGACCTCGACCCGAAACGTCACCCATTCCTTCTCTCCAGAGATGCTGCCCGTGTCTATCTTTAGTACAGGTACATAGTTCCTATGTCACAAGTAGTCAGGGTGGTCAAGAAGGCTTTTGGCACGCTGGCCTTCACTGCTCAGGGTACTGAGGACAGACAGATCATGGGAGGTTTATGTTACAGCTTGGACAGACGTTGATGAGGCCTCAACTGGAGGATTGTGCATAGTTTTGGCCATGTGACGATGCCATGTCAGCTGGAAGCGGGGGCGGGGAGGTGGATGGAGGGGGAGGTGGAGGGAGGGACGCCGGCTGCAGCCGCGGTGACGGGAAGGTGGGCTTAGGACGAGCCATTACTGCGCAGCTCGTGATCCATGCTTGCCTTCCTGACATTCAGCCTCTCGCTGATACCAACCCACCCTGACCCATCTGTCCACAGTTCTCTCACCCTCCTCACGTCCCCCGGCCACCCTGACCCTCCTCACACCGTCCTCGCCCCCCCCTCTCACATCGCCCCCCCCCTCCCACAGTCGCTCTCCCCCACCCCCCTCCCACATTCTCACCCCACCCCTCCCCCCCTCCCCCACCCCCCCGCCCACAGTCTCCACCACCCCTCCCCAGTCTCCCCCACCCCCTCCCACCTCCCCTACCCCTCCACAGTCCTGCCCACCCCATCCCACATCTCCTCCCACCCCCTCCGGCACAGTCCTCCCCCAACCCCTCCCACACAGTCTCCCACCCCCCCCACTCTCCCCCACCCCCTCCCCTCATCTCCCCCACCCCCTCCCCACTTTCCCCCCCCCCCATCCCACACTCCGCCCACCTGACCCCTCACACAGTCTCCCCCACCCCCCGCCCACAGTCTCCCCGACCCCCTCCCACCTCTCCCCACCCCCTCCCACATCTCCCCACCCTCCCCCACAGTCTCCCCACCTGACGCACCGGCCCAGTCTCCCCCCACCCCCTCCCCCACTATCTCCGCCCCCTCCCTCCCCTCTCCGCCCCTCCCTGTGTGGGACGTCCCGGTGGGGATTAGCTGATGCCGGGCTCGTCCCTCCGCCCCAGACCCAGCTGAGCTACAGCGGGCTGCGGACAGCCAGTCTCCCCCGGACACCGGCTTCTCTCCCCCTCCCACACCGGGCACAATCCTCACCGTACCAGACTAACCCGGGCTCTAAC
>NW_026576317.1:0-120873 GCF_028641065.1 Leucoraja erinaceus
CTGTACAGAGCTCTAGTGAGACCACACCTGGAGTATTGTGTGCAGTTTTGGTCGCCAAATTTGAGGAAGGACATTCTTGCTATTGAGGGAGTGCAGCGTAGGTTTACAAGGTTAATTTCTGGGATGTCAGGACTGTCATATGCTGAGAGAATGGAGTGGCTGGGCTTGTATACTCTGGAATTTAGGAGGATAAGAGGGGATCTCATTGAAACATACAATGCCCCTGTCCCACTTAGGAAACCTGAACGGAAACCTCTGGAGACTTTGCGCCCCACCCAAGGTTTCCGTGCGGTTCCCAGAGGTTTTTGTCAGTCTCCCTACCTGCTTCCACTACCTGCAACCTCCGGCAACCACCTGTAACCTCCGGGAACTGCACGGAGGTTGCAAAGTCTCCAGAGGTTTCTGTTCAGGTTTCCTAAGTGGGGCAGGGGCATTAGATTATTAAGGGTTTTGACACGCTGTTCTAAATGGTTTACCCCTTACTCATAAACTGTGACCCCTGGTTTTGGACTCCCCCAACATCGGGAACATGTTTCCTGCCTCTCACGTGTCCAAGCCCTTAACAATCTTATATGTTTCACTGAGATTCCCTCTCATCCTTCTAAACTCCAGAGTGTACAAGCCCAGCTGCTCCATTCTCTCAGCATATGACAGTCCCTTGTAAACCTACGCTGCACTCCCTCAATAGCAAGAATGTCCTTCCTCAAATTAGGGGACCAAAATGCAAGACAACTTTATGCAAGAACTTCTACAGACTTGTAAGATATTTATATTGAGTTCATTTTTTTGCTGTGGGCATTCTTTATGCTGTATGGTAACTAAAATATCACTGTACCTTAATTGGTGCATGTGACAATAAATTAAAAACTTGAAACTTTAAACTCTTTACTCATCAATTACTGGTAAGATTACTGCATACGCTTATTATTACATATAATCTGAGACAGATTCATTTTAGACAGATATTTAAAAAAATATTTAATTTGAAAATATGTTTAAAGATTGGATTCTTTTCATTTTGTGCGTGTGTAGAAAAATGGTTGTTGGATAGAATAAAAATGTTGAGAATTGCACCACTAATTTAACAAGGGAGTTTGGTTGGCTTCCAATCTTTGCATTGGTGCTTCAATATTGCATTGTCTTTGGATCTTCTGAGAATGAATCGATCAATTTTTATTTAAGTAATGAGATTGAATTTACCTATGACAACGTGGATCTTTCTGCAAGTTTGTACTAACTTTAATCAAGGTAAGCTCAATACACATGGATTGAGTAGTATAAGGGGATAGGGCAGGGATGTGGAACCTGCGGCCTTAAGGCCTCATGCGGCCTTCTATGCCATTAAGTGCGGCCTTTTGAATGAATCCAAATTTTGCAGAACAAATCCTTTTATTTTTATTAATATGTTTTTGTTTGTCTTTTATTATTTTTATTTTAATCTTAAAATAGACTTATTTAAAAGACCAAAGAGTAAAAGAAGATTCAACAAATTAATCCTCCCTGACTGACAGCCACAATTAAAACATTAATAAGTCATGAGGGCTATTTTATTGCCACAAAGCGTTACTCGCTTTGGGCACTCTTACGGGTAGACCACGAGGAATAGATTTCTTCAACAACTTTCAAGATAAATGTCGTGAAGTATATCTAATTGAAGTTTCTTGGATGCGGCATTATTAGATTACAGCTAACTTAATGCGGCATTCCAACGTGAAACGGTTCCCCACCCCTGGGATAGGGGGTTTGAAGGTTAGATCAGGATCAAGTTTGTTACATGGGTGGCATGTCGGTGTACTCAGCCTGAATAGATAAACAAGGAGAGAGACATAAACAGTGGGGCTGGGACTGAATTGTCAGCAGGACATGAAAAGAATAACTTGGATGTTGATGTTAATATTAGAAAGTATAGTTTCATTCCCAACTTCATGTTGCACGAGTGGACAAAAATGAACTGGATAGAATTAGGCATCCAAATCAAAAGAAATCAAATTGAATTTCTGCATTTAAAGAAAAAAATGACAAAGAAAAACGTCAGCAAAACATCGGCAAATCAGGTCGCACATTTTTATTAAATCAATTGTTAGAGAACCATATTCATTATTTTATCGATTGATATTAATTATTAATCAATCACTACAACTGCTACGAAATGTACTCACTTGAACATGAAGGCTTTGAATACACGTAATAATTTGGTTCAAATGCTAAATTATAGTTACATGAACAGACAAGAAAACCGAGTTTGCTCGGGTTTAAAACTGTTCAGACTAGGAGGGGAAATTGTGAATACTATAGATAGGGTAAATAAAAAGAAGCACTTTCTAAAGACTGGAAGTGTGTTTAAAAGGAGAAGAGAACATAACCTTGGAGAAGAAGAGGTGGCGGGATGAGTGAAAAGTAATACGTTTAAAATAAATGGTCAAAGGAATTTTTAAAACAAAGTAAAGGGCCTGTCCCACGAGCATGCGACTGCATGCGGCAAGCGCAACCAAACCGGAAGCGGGGGCCGCGCGGAGGTCGAGTGATCCCGTACGAGTTGACGTGAAGTTCGAGCGAAGTCCGCGGGAAGTTCGCGCTAGGCGTATGCCATCAAGATGCTGCGTACGGCATCGAGACGTTGCGTACAGCCTCAATGCGGCTGTGGGCCGGCAGGCCGTTGCCGCGCTGAATTTTTGAACAGTGTCAGTTTTTCAGAGTCCCGCGCGATGTCGGGACTAATTCCGCACAACTTCATACGGCTCCGGCGATCGAAGTGGGGACCGGCCCCGCGAGGCCGTACGGCTCAAGCGACCACGTTAGGTTGCGCTCGCCGCATGCAGTCGCATGCTCGTGGGACAGGCCCTTTAACAATTCAGTAATGCCAAAGGGAATGTAACTGGAAGGGTCGGTAAATTTAACAGTGACAGTTCGTCAACAAGCAAAGTCAATTAAAGAAAAGATTGGATTAGTAAAAAGTATGCAGATGATACTAAGATAGGTGGGGTTGCGGGTAATGAAGTAGAGTTTCAAAGTCTACAGAGAGATTTATGCCAGTTGGAAGAGTGGGCTGAAAGATGGCAGATGGAGTTTAATGCTGATAAGTGTGAGGTGCTACATCTTGGCAGGACAAATCAAAATAGGACGTACATGGTAAATGGTAGGGAATTGAAGAATGTAGGTGAACAGAGGGATCTGGGAATAACTGTGCACAGTTCCCTGAAAGTGGAATCTCATGTAGATAGGGTGGTAAAGAAAGCTTTTGGTGTGCTGGCCTTTATAAATCAGAGCATTGAGTATAGAAGTTGGCATGTAATGTTAAAATTGTACAAGGCATTGGTGAGGCCAATTCTGGAGTATGGTGTACAAATTTTGGTCGCCTAATTATAGGAAGGATGTCAACAAAATAGAGAGAGTACAGAGGAGATTTACTAGAATGTTGCCTGGGTTTCAGCAACTAAGTTACAGAGAAAGGTTGAACAAGTTAGGGCTTTATTCTTTGGAGCGCAGAAGGTTAAGGGGGGACTTGATAGAGGTTTTTAAAATGATGAGAGGGATAGACAGAGTTGACGTGGAAAAGCTTTTCCCACTGAGAGTAGGGAAGATTCAAACAAGGGGACATGACATGAGAATTAAGGGACTGAAGTTTAGGGGTAACATGAGGGGGAACTTCTTTACTCAGAGAGTGGTAGCTGTGTGGAATGAGCTTCCAGTGAAGGTGGTGGAGGCAGGTTTGTTTTTATCATTTAAAAATAAATTGGATAGTTATATGGATGGGAAGGGAATGGAAGGTTATGGTCTGAGCGCAGGTATATGGGACTAGGGGAGATTATGTGTTCGGCACGGACTAGAAGGGTCGAGATGGCCTGTTTCCGTGCTGTAATTGTTATATGGTTATATGGTTATATGGTTATTATTGATACATTAAAATTAATGATACTTTACCTGAATACGTGAAGGATTCATAACAAAACATATGATCTAATGGCACAAATAAACTTGACCTAATTGCTGCTACGGAGATGTGGTTGCTTAGTGACGAAGATTGGGAATTAAATATTCCAAGGTACTTGCTATTTAGAAAGTGCAGACGAATGGAACAAGTGTGGGTGTGGGATAATGCTGATAATAACAGATGATTTAAAGATCTTAGTGAGGAATATTTTTGATCCAGAAGAAATTTTTGACCCAGAACAAAATCGCTGCCGGTAGAAATGAGATGGAAAAAAATCAATAAAAATCAAATGTAGGTGCCGTGTCTGGCCCGTGTGAAAATTGTAATATGGTTGAAGAGAGCATTACCCAGGACATAAGAAGATTCTGTAGTGTGGATGATACAATAATGAGAGATAACAATTTCTGGAACCAGCTGGCGATAATCTCCTTTTTGGCAGTTTCTGTAAAGAGCCTTCTTCTTCTTATCGAGTCCACACACAAGATTAGAGGTTGTTCAGCCAGACCTGGACACAATTCTCGGCATCTGCGTACAATGGTGTCTGTCTTGTAGCTTCTTGTGTTTCCTGAGGGTGGGGGTGGAAAGATTGGTGGAAACAGGGCCCGGACGTGAACGCTCTTTCCTTGACCCCTGTAAAGAGACTGAGTTCATTGGTACTTTCATAGTTAGGCATTCTCAAGAGGTAATCACAATATTACAGAGTTTGGGAACTGCTCTGCCCAGGACAAGAAGGCTCTGCAGACAGTAGTGCGTTCGGCCGAATGCACTATGGGAACTACACTCACTCCCCTGCAGGAACTATACATCAGAAGGTGCAACTCCAGAGCCAATAAGATCATGGGAGACCCCTTCCACCCCTGCACCGGACTGTTCCAGCTGCTACGGTCAGGCAAACGCCTCCGTTGCCATGCTGTGAGAACGGAGAGGATGAGAAGGAGTTTCTTCCCAGAGGCCATTAGACCTGTAAACTCCTATCTCTCCAGGGACTAACTTTACTGAACCATTTCACTGTTGTGTGGTGTCTTTTTAAAATTGCTATTGTTTTTCCTTTATCTTCCCTCCCACAAGTATGTAATCTGTGAATATGTGATTCTGTTCCATTCTGTTTGTAGTTTGTTTGTTTGATTTTTTGCACAATTCGCAAGCATTGCCACTTTTCATTTCACTGCACATCTCGTGTGTGTGTTTGAAGAATAAACTTGAATTGAATTCAGTAAGAAACTAAATACTGAATTTAAACAGTGATTTCTGTAAGTTAGCTTTGATAGATTGAGGAATTAAATTCTTAGTAAATATTGGTGTTTAGAAGTAAATGGGTTTGCAATATACATGTAAACCAGCCGATTAAAATGAGAAGTACTATTTAGGCCGTTATTAGAAGGGGTTAGTATGCAAAAGTAAGGAATTGATGCTTCAATAATATGCAACTTTGGTAATAACTGCCACATGACCTTTTGGTCTTTGTACCTAAGAAAGGATTCACATTGTTGCTAGGTAAGCAGGCAGCCATTTAGCACTGAGATGACAAAGAATCTTTGGAATGGACTTTCCTGAAGGAAAAAAAAAACAAAATGCTGGAGGAACTCAGCAGACCAGGCAACAACAATGGAGGGAATGGTCAGGTGTCACTTCAGGAAGTTCAAACAAAATTTGGTTTCTTCAGTCATACAACAAGAAAAGAACCAAGACACACAACCAACACAGTTTACACAAATATCCATCACAGTGAATCTCCTTCTCACTGTGATGGAAGGCAAAGTCTTGTCTCTCCCCTGTGTTCCATTTCGTCTCCCGATGTTAAAGCCTCTGACGGGCGATGGCAAGTCCCGCGGCCATTAAGGCCACGCCAGGCGATGTAAGGCCCTGCTCCGGGCCTTAATGTTGGAGCCCGCAGAAGGTGATGCCAAGTCCCGTGGCCGTTAAAGCCGCGCCGAGCAACCCCGCAACTCGGGCGGGAGAAGTTGCCATTGCGGGAGCTCCGAAAAGCGGTCTCCCACCAGGGACCCGTGAGCTCCCGATGTCACCATCCACCGGACCTGCGGCTGGAGCCTCCGAGCTTCGGAGTCGGGTCGCAGCAGCGCGCCACCATAGCGCTCGGTGCTCCGAAGCCGGCCAGCTCCACGATGGTAGGTCCGCAGCTCCGCCAGCTCCACGACTGGAACCCCCAGGTCGTTCCGGTTGGAAACCACTCCACGGTGCTAGGCCCCAACGACAACGGAGACCTGACAGAGAAAAGGTCGGGTCACCCGTACAGGGAAGAGATTTTAACGTTTTCCCCCCCCCCCCCCCCCCCCCCCATATACACAGCTAAGAACAATATAAAAACCACAACAAAACTAAACATACAACGGGACAAAAATATTTTTTAAAAAGACAGACGGACTGCAGAGGCCGCTGCAACATCAGTCTCGCCACCTAGACTGTATGGAATCGAAGAAGGATCTCAACTTAGTTTATTTGCTCAAGTTTCAAGCATCTGCAACATCTTGTGTCTCTACCGTAGCGGGATGTGGGTACCCTGTTGTTGAGCGCATCTAAGGTTGAAATGAATAGATTCTTGATCACAAAGGAGGTAGGGATTGGGCAGGAAAATGGATTAAGTATGGAAGCAGTCCTGGCTTATTTGGGCAGCACAGTGTCACAGCTGGTGGAGCTGCTGCCTCAAAGCACCAGAGACCCATGTTCGATTCACACCTCAGATGCAGTCAGTGTGGAGTTTTCATGTTTGCCGTGTGACTGTGTGGGTTTCCTCTAGGTGTTCCCATTTCATCCCACATTCCAAACACATGAGTTTCTGTGGTTAATTGGCCTCTGTACCTTGCCCTGAGTGTGTAGGGAGTGGATGAGAAGGTAGGATAACATAGAACTAATGTAAACGGGTGATCAATGGTTGACTAAAGGGCCCGTTTCCATGCTGTGCATTCAAAAAAAGATGTGATCTGTATCAGTATGTAAGAAAAACTAAGAACGTAACAAAAATGCTTGAGTAACTCAGTGGGTCAGGCAGCATCTGTGGAGAAAATGGATAGGTGACGTTTCAGGTCAGAACCCGTCTTCAGACTGATTGTTGGAACAAAAGATGGCAAAGAGAGGAGGGGCAGGACAAAGCTTGGCAAGTGATAGGTGGAATGTACACAAAAAAGCTGGAGAAACTCAGCGGGTGCAGCAGCATCTATGGAGCGAAGGAAAAGTGATAGCTGGATATTGGAGTGGGAGTTTGATTGATTGGTGGGGGGAGTACAGGGCCTGTCCCACGAGCATGCGACTCCATGCGGCAAGCGCGACCTAACGTGGTCGCTTGCGCCGAACGGCCTCGCGGGGCCGGTCCCACTTCGATCGCCGGAGCCGTATATGGAGTTGTGCGGAGCTGGTCCCGACATCGCGCGGAGCTCCGAAAAACTGACCGCGTTCAAAATTCCGCGCGGCAACGGCCTGCCGGCCCGCAGCCGCCTCAACACCGTACGCACCACATCAACGGGCGTACGCAGCATCTCGACGCCGTACGCACGTCTTGATGCCGTACATCACGCGCGAACTTCGCTTGAACTTCACGCCATTCCCTCGACCTCCGCGCGGCCTCCGCTTCCGATTCGGTCGCGCTCGCCGCATGCAGGCGCATGCTCGTGGGACAGGCCCTTAAGTGACAAAAGTTCACAATGAAAAGGAGACAAAAAGGTGTCAGATAAGAACAGGAGTAAAATGTAAAGCCAGAGGGAATTATTTATGTGGAAGGGAATGGGGGTCGGGGAAGGGGGGGGGGGGGGGGGCGCGGAGGAAAGAGCCATCATCTGCAGTTCTTATGTCTCTAAGATAATAGTTATCCAGACATTGCATTTCCCTCCCCTTATTATATGAATTTGTTGTTAGGAGATATCTCACTTATGCAAGTGAACATTCCTATCAGTGTGCTCCAATTTACATTTGACCATGTATATTTCTACACTTTGACATACAATCTGCCAAGGATTTGATGCAGAACTTGCTTCACAAATTGTCGCAGAGATTGTGATGAGCGCACACATTTATTTGCAAATTTATATCACCTCCAAATTGCTTTGCCTATCAATAGAGGGACAACCTGTACTGGGGCAAATTTGAATGAGATGGAGATTTTCATTTCTCATTGTAATAGATTAGACGGAATTCATATTTCAAACAGAGGTGAGGAAGTAGGAGAGCCGGATTGCCACCCATAGAATGAAAACAAAATGTTAAGACAGAGCACCCCAAGAAAATGTGTGTGTTAATATACATAGATTTAAAAAAAAAAATAACATAGATGTGTTTAATAAAACAAGAAGGTTAATCAAACAGATTAGATTTCAGGCTGGTTTCTTATCTGGAGGGCTGTAGGGCTGGAGTACGAAATTTGCACTTTTTCTATATTGCACCTTTCATTGTTGCACCCTCTTTAAAATACCTCAAAGTTTTTGCTACATTTTGGCATACTGTGCATATTTAATATTTTAAATAATGTATGTCTATTGTCTATTTTTATTGGTATGTTGTCTGTCTGTGTTTTTAATATTACTTGCACATTTGGAGTATGGGGAAACGTAATTTCGATCCTCTGTGTAACTACTGTTGCATAATTGAATTGACAATAAAGTTTACTTTGACTACTTTGACTTTGTAGTACAAAGCTGCATAAGCTATAGCAGACAGAGCAACAGTCATAAGCATCAAGACTAGCACCATAGAAAGTGGGTCTGGAAGGAGCTCAGAATATATTTACCAGAATAATACTTAGATTGCAAGGGTTGAATTAGAAGGAGACATTACACGGACTACGGCCGAAATTTAGAAGGATATGTGACGACTTGATCAAAAATGTCACGGTATTCGAATGTGTGACTGCTAAAGAAGGTGGCCAACTCAACCCTGCTGTTGAGACGACGGCTGTCGACCGGATCAGTAAGGACGATGAGATTGCTGGAAATATATCGGGAACTCTGTGTCATGGTGTTGGCATAACAACATTCCCCTTGATATCAGCAAGAGTTGGTTGTTGACTAAAGGAAGCAAGGGGAGAGGGGGTGCATCACCAGCATCCTAACCTGAAGCCCACAAGGATTCCCTCTACATGCTAAGGAATGTATTCAGGCAGAATGCATCTCAGCCTGGTATGGTGACCACTTTTGACCACCTGGACCTGCAGAAATTGGTGAACACACTGCCCAGTCTCTTCCTTTCATCCAGTCCACCTTCATGGTAGATAGCATCAAGAAACATTGTCACCTTGGATGCCTGCCACCCAAACCACTCCATTTTCTCTCTTCTACCTTCTGGGAGAAGACAATGAGGAACTCTGCATGTCAGGCAGTACCTCTGGGGGGAAATGGGCAGATTATGTTTCAAGTCTGGATCCTTCTTTAGACTGTAGGAACAAGGAACTGCAGTTGTTGGTTTACAAAAAAAAGGTATAAAGTTCTGGAGTAACTCAGCGGGTCAGGCAGCTTCGCTGGAGCACATGGATTGGTGATGTTTTGAGTCGCGACCCTTCTTTAGACTGAGGGAGTGAAGGGGAGATAGCTTGAATGCCCAGATGTCCATACATAAGAACAACATCTTCCCCATTTCTATCAGATCCTTGAACCAATCACCTGCTTCACTCGCTGATCCTGAAACTGCTCTCACATACACGTAATCTTGATTCTACCTCCCTCGGTCATTCTGTTCTAGCACTTTAGTTTTTTTTTGCACAACAGTTTTTGCACCGTTTGCTAATTTGCCGTTCCATTTAGAGTCATGGAGTGAGTTATTGTTGCTTCAGCCACTACCGTATATACTCTTTACTATATGAGCTTCATGCAAACAAGGAATTTCATATCACCCTCATGTATATGGCAATAAGTTAATCTAATCAAATAAATATTTTTCAGGATTAACGAGTTCAGGACTAAACATAGAAACATAGAATCATAGACATAGAAATTAGGTACAGGAGTAGGCCATTCGGCCCTTCGACCCTTCGGCACCATTCAATATGATCATGGCTGATCATCCAACTCAGTATCCCGTACCTGCCTACTTTCCATACCCGCTGATCCCTTTAGCCACAAGGGCCACATCTAACTCCCTCTTAAATATAGCCAAAGAACTGGCCTCAACTACCCTCTGTGGCAGAGAGTTCCAGAGATTCACCACTCTCTGTGTGAAAAAAAGTTCTTCTCATCTCGGTTTTAAAGGATTTCCCCCTTATCCTTAATCTGTGACCCCTTGTCCTGGACTTCCCTAACATCGGGAACAATCTTCCTGCATCTAGCCTGTCCAACCCCTTAAGAATTTTGTAAGTTTCTATAAGATCCCCTCTCAATCTCCTAAATTCTAGAGAGTATAAACCAAGTCTATCCAGTCTTTCTTCATAAGACAGTCCTGACATCCCAGGAATCAGTCTGGTGAACCGTCTCTGCACTCCCTCTATGGCAATAATGTCCTTCCTCAGATTTGGAGACCAAAACTGTACGCAATACTCCAGGTGTGGTCTCACCAAGAAAACTGTACAACTGCAGTAGAACCTCCCTGCTCCTATACTCAAATCCTTTTGCAATGAAAGCTAACATACCATTCGCTTTCTTTACTGCCTGCTGCACCTGCATGCCTACCTTCAATGACTGGTGTACCATGACACCCAGGTCTCGCTGCATCTCCCCCTTTCCCAATCGGCCACCAAAGATATTCTCTAACAATCAGAGCTGGGAATTTAATGCCTGAAACTTAAAACGAGGTGGTGGAAGCTTGGGATGCTTGAGGCTTGTCATTTACTCATTTTAAATCGAGGAACATCTGTTGATTTGAGTATCGGAGCAGGGAGGTTCTACTGCAGTTGTACAGGGTCTTGGTGAGACCACACCTGGAGTATTGCGCACAGTTTTGGTCTCCTAATCTGAGGAAATACATTCTTGCCATAGAGGGAGTACAGAGAAGGTTCACCAGATTGATTCTTGGGATGTCAGGACTTTCATATGAAGAAAGACTGGATAGACTCGGTTTGTACTCGCTAGAATTTAGAAGATTGAGGGGGAATCTTATAGAAACTTACAAAATTCTTAAGGGGTTGGACAGGCTAGATGCAGGAAGATTGTTCCCGATGTTGGGGAAGTCCAGAACAAGGGGTCATAGTTTAAGGATAAGGGGGAAATCTTTTAGGACCGAGATGAGGAAAACTTTCTTCACACAGAGAGTGGTGAATCTCTGGAATTCTCTGCCGCAGAAGGTAGTTGAGGCCAGTTCATTGGCTATATTTAAGAGGGAGTTAGATGTGGCCCTTATGGCTAAAGGGATCAGGGGGTATGGCGAGAAGGCAGGTACAGGATACTGAGTTGGATGATCAGCCATGATCATATTGAATGGCGGTGCAGGCTCGAAGGGCCGAATGGCCTACTCCTGCACCTATTTTCTATGTTTCTATGTTTCTATGTTGAGGCACTTTTCTTTGAGGTTAACATTGTATGTTTGGAACCGAGAGAGAGCTTTCAGTTTTGTCACTTGAATGGCCACAGTCCAATCTCAACCAGCTTTGAGCCAAGTACATGGTCTACCTCTGGAAAGAAGCCCCCGTTCTTTGTTTCAAATACAAATTATCGGTTATTCGTCCATTACTGCGGTGATCAATATATTGTTTTCATATAAATTAGCATGTAATATCTTGACAAAAACAATGTGGATGATGTTGCCCCAACTACGACTACTTTAAGGTGATCTTATAATTATGTCAGAGATAGATCATCTGATCTGACTTGTGAACCTTCACAATAGATATGGACCAGTCACACTGTTTCTTCAATTCTTCTCTCTGTGTCTTGAGGATTTGGGGAAAGGATCTAGTGTATACTGTGTTGGACTTGTATCTTGTCAAATATGAATATAGGTATTATGTCCCTCAATGCCACAGTAGGAAGCTTTGAAAAAAATCTTAAGAGCTGTTCAGAATCCTGTGTTTGTAGTGAGGCTAAAAACACTTCAAACAAACTCCAGGCAACAAAGTAGGTTTTCATGGTGAACTAGCTGCATTCACAGGGTGCTTGATCCACTGACCTACATGTACCTTCTTCAGTGCATCTCTTGAATACTTACCTCAATAGATATTGCTGCTCTTTATAGGATTTTAGACAATAGACAATAGGTGCAGGAGTAGGCCATTTGGCCCTTCGAGCCAGCACCGCCATTCAATGTGATCATGGCTGATCATCCCCAATCAGTACCCCGTTCCTGCCTCCTCACCATATCCCCTGACTCCGCTATTTTTAAGAGCCCTATCTAGCTCTCTCTTGAAAGCATCCAGAGTCAAGTCAAGTCAAGTCAAGTCACATTTATTTATATAGTACATTTAAAAAACAACTCTCGTTGGCCAAAGTGCTTTACATTTGTTAAAGGGATAGTATAAATAAACAAACTACATACATATACATATAGCCCTCGCTCAGTGGACGTCAGGAAAGGCTTGGGAGCACAGATAAGATTTTAGTCTTGACTTAAAGGAGTCGATGGAGGGAGCAGTTCTGATGGGAAGGGGGATGCTGTTCCACAGTCTAGGAGCTGCAACCGCAAAGGCGTGGTGGTCGCCCCTAAGCTTATGCCTAGACTGCGGGATATTCAGCAGCCTCAAGTCGGCCGATCTGAGGGACCTGCCTCCACCGCCCTCTGAGGCAGAGAATTCCACAGACTCACCACTCTTGCTGATCTTTTGACGGTATATTCTTTTCCCCAAACACAATAGACTTCAACTGTCCATGAATGTCTTGAAAACACAATTGTTATTATTCCTGTCACTGCCATTGGTCTTCACAGCCCATGTTTACCTCTAATACATCAAGACTGATGTGTATCTGGGATAGCTTATTAGATTATCTGCTTGGATTCTGTGGACTATCACTGTCAACGTTCCTCATGCTTTGTCTAAAGGTTGAAGTTACATCTCTCATCTTCCTGCAATTAAAACAACGCATTGTCCAAAAGACAAAACAGTGAGCTGAATGGTTGCCCTGGTAACAGAGTTAGGGTTTTCCCGCCAAAATCACCTCATGTGTTGTGGCCCAATGAAAATGGCAATACAATCTCTGCACATCTTCCACGCCGCAAGCACATTCACATCCTTTGTTGACTGAAACTCTTTTATGCTCCTTCAATGTCCATACCGTGAGAGCAGTAATCTTACATGTTCAGTTAAAGGTTACATTCTTGCACAAAGAAGAATTTTGCTTCATATGTAAACCACACACAAATCAGTCCCTTAGTGCCTGGTGCAGGAACAACCTAAAAGTGGTATAGCAACAAATTCTTTATCTATTTATTATTATTATTATTTTTTTATTTTTTTATTTATTAGAAGCAAATGTACAAAAATGAAACAATCAGCATGAAATTAGACATTAGTCAATGTACAGCTTCAATTTTAACTTTTTAACTTTCAAATAGAGGAAATGAAAAGAGAAAGAAGAAGAGAGAGACAAAGTGAGAGGTGCACAAGATGAGGACCCCCAGACTACCAAAGTTGTGTAGCTAAAAAATGGGTAAAAGAAAAAAACAAAAGAAAAAAAAAAGAACAAAAAGAAAGAGAGAGAAAAAAGTGGTGAGATACCAGCCTCTTGTCACTCCCCACCCACCTCACCCAGCCCATAGTTGGATTTAAATCCAAAGGGTGTCCATGTCTTGGAAAAATGATCTGTTTTTTTCTGCCAAGACAAGTCTAATATTTTCAAGGTGTAGTGTTTCGGACATGTTTGTAATCCACAAATTCTTTATCTTAACATTTGTTCCAGCTATTTGCGCTAAGCAGTAATGTTGTCGTGCTCAAAGTGCTGGTTGCAATAATCTCAGTGAAGAGGGAGTTCAAGTTCAAGTGAGTTTATTGTCATGTGTCCCTGTATAGGACAATTAAATTCTTGCTTTGCTTAAGCACACAGAAAATAGTAGGCATTTACTACAAAACAGATCAGTGTGTCCATATACCATGATATAAATATATACACACACAAATAAATAAACTGGTAAAGTGCAAATAACAGAAAATGGTTATTAATAATCATAGTTTTGTCCGAGCCAGGTTTAATAGCCTGATGGCTGTGGGGAAGTAGCTATTCCTGAACCTGATTGTTGCAGTCTTCAGGCTCCTGTACCTTCTACCTGAAGGTAGCAGGGAGATGAGTGTGTGGCCAGGATGGTGTGGGTCTTTGATGATACTGCCAGCCCCTTTGAGGCAGCGACTGCGATAAATCCCCTCGATGGAAGGAAGGTCAGAGCCGATGATGGACTGGGCTTGTAAAAGTGTTTACTACTTTTTGTAGTCTTTTCCTCTCCAGGGCGCTCAAATTGCCGAACCAAGCCACGATGCAACCGGTCAGCATGCTCTCGACTGTGCACCTGTAGAAGTTAGAGAGAGTCTTCCTTGACAAACCGACTCTCCGTAATCTTCTCAGGAAGTAGAGGCGCTGATGAGCTTTTAAGATAATTGCGTTAGTGTTCTCGGACCAGGAAAGATCTTCAGAGATGTGCACGCCCAGGAATTTGAAGTTCTTGACCCTTTCAACCATCGACCCGTTGATATAAACGGGACTGTGGGTCCCCCTCCTACTCCTTCCAAAGTCCACAATCAGTTCCTTGGTTTTGCTGGTGTTGAGGGCCAGGTTATTGCGCTGGCACCATATGGACAGTTGCTCGATCTCTCTTCTATATTCTGACTCATCCCCATCAGTGATACATCCCACAATAGTGGTGTCGTCAGCGAACTTGATGATGGAGTTCGCACTGTGGTTCACTACGCAGTCATGGGTATAGAGTGAGTACAGCAGGGGGCTGAGCACGCAGCCTTGAGGTGCTCCCGTGCTGATTGTTATCGAGGCTGACACATTTCTACCAATACGAACAGACCGTGGTCTGTGAATGAGGAAGTCGAGGATCCAATTGCAGAGGGATGCGCAGGGACCCAGTTCTGCGAGTTTGATAACCAGTTTGGAGGGGATGATTGTGTTAAATGCCGAGCTGTAATCAATGAATAACAGCCTGACATATGAGTTTTTGTTGTCCAAGTGGTCTAGTGCGGAGTGGAGGGCCAGCGAGATCGCATCCACCGTTGATCTGTTGTGGCAGTAAGCGAACTGCAGTGGGTCCAGGTTTTTGTCGAGGTAGGAGTTGATTTGCTCCATGATCAACCTCTCAAAGCACTTCATCACCACCGGCGTTAGTGCCACTGGTCGATGGTCATTGAGGCCCGTCACCTTACTCTTCTTGGGCACCGGTATAAATGATACCGGTTTTTGTTTTTTTTAACTATTCGTACTGTTTTATCAGGAACTGGATTGTGTTTTTTTGGGTTTTTTTTAATAGTTTTTATTTTATGCGTGAAATGTTTAAGTTTTTATGTGCGATGCTCTGGTATTCCCTGGGAAACGTCTTCTCATTTTGCACTGTACAACTATTGCTTTGCAAGATGATAATAAAGGATAATAATGGTAATGACTGCCCAGTGAGATCCCAGCAAGTTAGTGAATGCTGAGTGAGGTGTCCAACCCTATCTCCACCAGTAGAATGACCTTCCACTTCCTCACAAAAAGCTTCAGCTATTCATTTACCATTTCTATGATTTTGTCAGTGTGGAAAAACATTTCCATTTGCTGCGAAGCATTTCCTGAATTCCATCAGCACGGCCTGATCTGCAGATGTACTCAGCCTGAATCAAGCCTGCCATTTCCCCTGTGCTCCATTTCATCTGCCCTACTTGCTAATCTTCTGAACTGCAGTACCTGGACCTGCCACCGTTTCCTTTTGTGAGGTTTGCTACCTACTAGCTGATGTGTCTTCACAGTTCCCAGTTTACTTCATGCAGATCGCCCCCTGCTGGATCCCATCATCATCACAGCAGCTAAGTCTGTTCATGGTGGGACCAGTTAAAGGTGTGATCCAGAAAACACACAAGCACTAAACAAGGAGTGATACGGCTTTCAATGATTCCTTTCAACTGCAAGCCCACAAATGTGATTTCTATGTATTAACTTGCAATAAACCACCTCACCCCCGCCAACTCCCATCCTCTCTCCCAGCAAGCAGTGTTCAAGAGTCAAGTGAGTCAAGAGTGCTTTATAGTCATATGTCCCAGATGGGACAATGAAATTCTTACTTGCTGCAGCACAACAGAATATGTCAATATGTAAACATAGTACATAAAGGGGGAAGAAAAAGAAAAAAAAGAAAAAGTTCATTAAATAACAAATATAGTGCAAATAACAAATAATAATATAGTCTTTTGCAGTTCAGAGCTCAGAGCTTATTTGATGTTGTGTTTAATAGACTGATGGCTGTGGGGAAGTAGCTGTTCCTGAACCTGGACCAGGGCCGGATTTAGATGAAGAGAGGCCCTAAGCTGTTCCACTTGTGAGGCCCCCTCCGCGTTGGTTTTCAGCGCTGGCGGCGAGGCAGGGACCGGACAGCCATGGCGGCCAAATCTCCCACAATTCAAAGCGAGGGAGAAAGTGCCCAGCGCCGACCAGTTGCCGTTGCAGTGCGCATGCGCAGGGCGGCCGATGATGTGCGGGCAGTGGTTGTGCGCATGCGCAGGGCGGCCTGTCGTGCCGGCGGATGAGGAGCGAGCAGAGCCCGGCGGCCTGGACACGGATAGCGGGGGGGAGATGGAGAGAGAGAGTTAGAGAGGGGGGCCCGCCCAGAGTTGAACGGTAGTTGTCCTGCCTTGGCCAGAGGCCCCCTAGACCTCGAGGCCCTAAGCTTAAGCTTGTCTAGCTTATAGGTAAATCTGGCCCTGACCTGGACGTTACATATTTCAGGCTCCTGTACCTTCTTCCTGATGGCAATGGTGAGATGAGCGTGTGGCCAGGATGGTGTGGGTCCTTGATGATTTTGGCTGCCTTGTTGAGGCAGCGGCTACAATAGATCCCTTTGATGGTGGGGAGGTCAAAGCCGGTGATGGACTGGGCAGTGGTCACAACGTTTTGTAGTCTGGAGGTTCAAGTTGCCAAATCAGGCCATGATACAACCAGTCAGAATGCTCTCTACCGTGCACCTGTAGGAGTTTAGGAGAATGTTGAATCTTCGTAATCTTCTCAGGAAGTAGAGTCGCTGATGTGCCTTCTTTATAATTGCATCAGTGTGCTGGGTCCAGGAAAGATCTTCGGAAATGTGCACGCCCAGGAATTTGAAGTTATTGACCCTTTTCACCATCGTCCCATTGATATGAACAGGATTGTGGGTCCTCATCCATCCCCTACCAAAGTCCACAATCAGTTCCTTGGTCTTACTGATGTTGAGAGCCAGGTTGTTGTGCTGGCACCATTTGACCAGTCGGTCGATCTCACTTCTATACTCTGAAGTATAGCAGTGAGCAGCAAATATTAACAGCATTATTAAAGCCCCTGTCCCACTTACATGTCCTTGGCACGCTAAATACGCGACCTCGTCGTCGTGTTGAGGTGCGACGGTCCCACGAAGGTCGGGCGCGGTTTCATGCGTACGCACAGCCGTCTGGAGCGCGTGACGTCATTTGAAGATGGACACAAAATGCAGGAGTAACTCAGAGGGACCGGCAGCATCTCTGGAGAGAAGCAATGGGTGATGTTTCGTGTCGAGACTCTTCTTCAGTCTGAAAGAAGGGTCTTGACCCGAAACGTCACCCATTGCTTCTCTCCAGAGATGCTGCCGGTCCCGCTGAGTTACTCCAGCATTTTGTGTCTATCTTCAATTTTCTTGGCCCCGCTCTGGGAGTAGAAGTGGGGGCGGATCCGGACCTCAACGGCCGTGAGCCCCAGGCCGAGTTCGGCGATCGTTTGCCTGCTTCTGCTGCTGTTGGAGGTGAGACGTTGCGTCGCACCAGGGTCTTGGGCCTGTCCCACTTTGGCTGTCAGTTCCGCGACAGGCCGTTGGCGCGCGAAGATTTCATTCGCTACAAAAATTTCGGAGCCCCGCGCGATGTCGCGCACAACTCCATACCCCTCCGCGCTTCTCAGTGGGACCGGCCCCGCGCGGCCATACGATGCCCGTACACCTCAACGCGACGATGAGGTCGCGTAATTTGCGTGCCAAGGACACATAAGTGGGACAGGCCCTTAACTATCTTCCTGACTAATAAAAATAAAATTAAAAAAAAAACAAAAAAAAAAAACTATCTTCCTGTTATGTCCTCTATTGTCATTATGCTAGTGTTTGCCGTTTTCTAGACGTGTTTAAGTAGGGTGTAGTGCAGCAATGCCAGTTTATTGTCACATGTACCAGTTAAGCTACAGTGAAATTTGAATTACCAGAAGCCTCGAAAGACGAATTTAAAGGATTCTATTCAAATTAGTGGCTCCTGGACATTAAATATTATCACTTGTGCTGATTTATTCATTTTTCCAGATATAGGTCACACTGAGAAAATTGGCAATCATTGCCGGTCCTTATTGTCCTTGAAGTCGTGTGATTCAAGCTCCTTCTTGAAGCACTACAGTCCTTTTGCTGTGGCGAACTCCTACAGTGATTTTCCATAGGAAATTCCAGGTTTTAGACGTAGCACCCGGGAGGATGAAGGAGGACTAATGATACATTTCCAAATCAGGATGGTTGGCAATTTTGAGAAGAAACTGTTGCAGGTCCCATTGGCCTCATCCTTCTTAGTAGCAGAGGTTGCTGATTCAGAAACTGTTATCAAAGCAGCCTAACCACGTAACTGCACTTTGTGAATGGTACACAACACGGCCATGGTACACCTGTAGTGAAATGAACAAATGTTTAAAGTAAAGGGCACTGTCCCACTTTCCCGAGTTTCTCACGAATTCTTCTGAGTTTTCCCCTTGATTCAAACTCGGAGATTAGAAACATAGAAACATAAAAAATAGGTGCAGGAGTAGGCCATTCGGCCCTTCGAGCCTGCACCGCCATTCAATATGATCATGGCTGATCATCCAACTCAGTATCCTGTACCTGCCTTCTCTCCATATCCCCTGATCCCTTTAGCCACAAGGGCCACATCTAACTCCCTCTTAAATATAGCCAATGAACCGGCCTCAACTACCTTCTGTGGCAGAGAATTCCACATATTCACCACTCTCTGTGTGAAAAATGTTTTTCTCATCCCGGTCCTAAAAGATTTCCCCCTTATCCTTAAACTGTGACCCCTTGTCCTGGACTTCCCCAACATCGGGAATGTCTGTAGCGAGTCCGTAGGAGGCCGTAGATATATCGTCGCGGCTCGTTATGCCAGCCTTAGGTACTCGGGGCATCAGGTAAGTCGGGCCGATTTTTCCAGCATGGCAAAAAAGTCCACGAGTAAAAAGATAGTCAGGAGGAGGAGTTCGTAGGTCACTGAAATTTTTTTTTTTAGGTAATTTCAACTCGGCAGAGGACTGTGGAAAGCAGGGCAGGCCCTTTATGGGGTGGAAACCAATAAATCGGCAGCTTTGCTCTGGATAGTATTGACCTTCTTGAATGCTGTTGACAATGGAAGAGCTAATTTGAGGAAGGCCATTCTTGCTATTGAGGGAGTGCAGCGTAGGTTTACAAGGTTAATTCCCTGGATGGCGAGACTGTATTATGCTGAGAGAATGGAGCAGCTGGGCTTGTACACTCTGGAGTTTAGAAGGATGAGAGGATATCTCTTTGAAGCATATAAGATTGTTAAGGGCTTGGACATGCTGGAGGCAGGAAACATGTTCCCGATGTTGGGGGAGTCCAGAACCAGGGGCCACAATTTAAGAATAAGGCGTAAGCCATTTAGAACGGAGACGAGGAAACACTTTTTCCCACAGAGAGTGGTGAGTCTGTGGAATTCTCTGCCTCAGAGGGCGGTGGAGGCAGGTTCTCTGGATGCTTTCAAGAGAGAGCTAGATAGAGCTTTTAAAAATAGAGTCAGGGGATATGGGGAGAAGGCAGGAACGGGGTACTGATTGGGGATGATCAGCCATGATCACATTGAATGGCGGTGCTGGCTCGGAAGGCCAAATGGCCTACTCCTGCACCTATTGTCTATTGTCTATTGTCTATTGCCGATTGTCTATAAACCCCAGATACTACAAATCTAAAAGATATGAACTATTTCTTATTTTCCCATCCATCATTGCACATTTGAGGTCACTGATGCTTACTACTGATCGCTTCACCTCATTCTGCTTTGACAGACCGTAGAAGGAAGAGTGAGAAAATAGTTTTGCCAGTATTGTAGAGTTCCTCATTGTGAAGGGTGGTTCTGTTTGTTATGTGTTGCTTTGCGGGAGCCTCGGCCACACTGGTCAATGCCGACAACAGTCCACAACATTTGTTGCATCTGAGCCATCACCACAAATCATAGGCTCATTACTCATCACTCTCCCTACTCCCCTCCAAGTGGCTTGTGAATGCAGCCCCTGATCATGCTCCATCCTGTCGAGATAGGGAGGGGTACAAATACTTCTAATTGCAATGTGTTTGTATTCTGTTTGCATCTCTGGTAACGGGGCAGAGAGGCATGAGGGTGTGAAGTTTGCAGCAGTTCTAAAAGTTTGGGAGTTAAGATGAACAACAATACAATACGGTTTTATTCGTCACTTTGCACATAAAATGCAAGTGAAATGAATTTGCCAGCAGCGGTACAATGAAAAAGAACACACAACAACACAATAAAAATTTAACATAAACATCCACCACAGCATTCATCGCTGTGGTGGAAGGCACAACATTTGTCCAGCCCTCCTCCATTTTCCCCCATGGTCGGGACCTCAACCCTCCGCAGTCGCTGCTGCGGGCATCCAGATGAGTAAAAGTCAAGGTAAGTCCAGAATCGGCTCTTCCCCACCGGAGACCGCGGCTTCAGGTTGGTGTAGGCCGCAGGCCGGCGGTTGAAGATTTAAAGTTTCCACCCCGCCGCAGCCAGAAGCACCGCAGAACGCAGGGGCGGCGGTCAGAGCTCCTCTCCAGGGGTCCCCGGCGAGGGACCCCGGGGACACAGGAGACTGTAGATACTTGGACCTGGAGTAAAAACTAAACTGCTAGAAGAACTCAGCAGGTCAAGCAGAGGCAAATGTCAGTTATCTCTTTGCCTCCACCGATGCCTCTTGAAGATGAACACTAACATGAGCACAGATTGTCAGAAGTTGATGGTAGGGAAGAGGTGCTAGTGTTGGTACAGATGTAATGTGCTGAGTAGCACCTGCAGTCAATGGAGCAGTTTGGTATATCTAGCATGAGTATTTTCTTCCATGGTCTTAGGCGACGTTGGAAGGTGAGTGTGGTCCTTTGCAGTTAGAGCATGTCTGATAAAGTGGTGCTCATTCACTCTCATTCATCAATATTCTTTCAACAATAATGAGTTTCTGTCCACATTCCAAACATGTACAGGTTGGTAGGTTTAATTGGTTTCCGTAAATTGTAAATTGTCCCTAATATGTAGGATAGTGCTAATGTGATAATGCACCAGGTGATCGCTGGTCGGCGCGGAATCCGTGGGCTTGTATCTCTAAACTAAACTAAACAAATAATAAGCATGCACCTCGGTACACGTGACAATAAACTAAACTGATTTGAACAATTACCAGTGCAGTATTCTAACCAGCAGAATGTGATCCTTAGAACAAGCAGCTTTTTTTCAATGCAGATGTACCATGTAAACTGAAATGGGGATATGAATGGGAAAAGCAGGTCACGGTGATATGGTGACAAGATGATCTGCTCAAAGGTGGGAGGTTTTAACTGTTCAGGGTTTGCGCATCGCTTGAAGTGACAACATATATTTTCCAAGCCATATTGTCCTTGATTTCCCTCCATATTCCCCTCCAGGGAAACTCGTGCTGTTGCTGCTGCCGGCTGCTCGCAATCCACGGGTCTCCCCGCCAGCTTTCCGCAGCCTCCTAAAAGGTAAGTAGAAAAAAGGAACGCAGAGTCTCTTACCTGCTGTTCCCGACTTTCAAATTCTCCCGCTTGGGGAACGTCGTTCCCCCTGTGTGACTCGTTGCAATGCGTGTAGCGATATGACACGCATGCGTGGAAGCGGGGTTCTTCACGAAGTCACTCACGTGACTCCGAAGTAAAATAGGCAATAGACAATAGGTGCAGGCCATTCAGCCCTTCAAGCCAGCACCACCATTCAATGTGATCATGGCTGATCATCCCAATCAGTACCCTGTTCCTGCCTTCTCCCCATATCCCCTGACTCCGCTATCTTCAAGAGCCCTATCTAGCTCTCTCTTGAAAGCATCCAGAGAACCGGCCTCCACCGCCCTCTGAGGCAGAGAATTCCACAGACTCACAACTCTCTGCGTGAAAAAGTCTTTCCTCATCTCTGTTCTAAATGGCTTGCCCCTTATTCTTAAACTATGGCCCCTGGTTCTGGACTCCCCCAACATCGGGAACATGATTCCTGCCTCTAGCGTGTCAAAAGCCTTAATAGTCTTATATGTTTCAATAAGATAACCTCTCATCCTTCTAAATTCCAGAGTATACAAGCCCAGCTGCTCCATTCCCTCAACATATGACAGTCCAGCCATTCTGGAAATTAACCTTGTGAACCTACGCTGCACTCCCTCAATAGCAAGAATGTCCTTCCTCAAATTTGGAGACCAAAACTGCACACAATAGTCCAGGTGTGGTCTCATTAGGGCCCTGTTGCAGAAGGACCTCTTTGCTCCTATACTCAATTCCTCTTGTTAGAGATGATTAGAGATTTTTAAAAATGGCTGTGTTGGAAAGAACTGCAGATGCTGGTTTACACTGAGGATAAACACAAAATGCTGGAGTAACTCAGCGGGACAGGCATCATCTCTGGATAGAAGGAATGGGTGATGTTTTGGGTCGAGACCCCTCTTCAGACCCTTCAAAAATACTGATTATTAATTGGATTTAAATCCGCAGCTGTCATGGTTACATTCGAATTCAGACCATTACATTTTTTAGTCCAGCTCTCTAATTCACTGCTCGGGCAATTTAAGATTTAAGTCAGCACTGTGCCTTGAAATTCTGTATAAGCAAATTCAATTGCCTGTTCAATTGTAGCATACTCCACATATTGTTCCAATTTAACCTTAACCGCTGCAGGATCACTAGCAGCAGAAACCATTGGGAACAGAAATGTCAGTCAGTCTCCATATTTAAGAATAAGGAGTAAGCCATTTAGAACGGAGACGAGGAAACACTTTTTCTCACAGAGAGTGGTGAGTCTGTGGAATTCTCTGCCTCAGAGAGCAGTGGAGGCAGGTTCTCTGGATGCTTTCAAGAGAGAGCTAGATAGGGCTCTTAAAGATAGCGGAGTCAGGGGATATGGGGAGAAGGCAGGAACGAGGTACTGATTGGGGATGATCAGCCATGATCACATTGAATGGCGGTGCTGGCTCGAAGGGCCGAATGGCCTACTCCTGCCCCTCTATTGTCCTCCTTAAATCCAACACCACCAAAGCTGGTTCTAACACATCCAGCTCAGATCAGCAGTTATCAAGAACTGAATGTTGTATCTTGTTTCTCTGTATGACTCACCGCATATGCACATTCACCTTGGGAAAATAACCTTTTATGCACTGCCCCAAAATTATGTCGTTTTTGATTAAACATGGGGTAAAATCAAGTTACGTAATGGGAACAGTTCCTGATGCTCAAAAGAGAGAAAGACAAGCTTAGCTAGGACTGATGTTATTTCGAGTGTACAAATATAAGTAATGTTTCCTGTGGCTGCTGCAGTTTTGATGAATAGATATATATATGTGACCTGGTACCAGCCAGACCAGTAGGCGATATTACTCACCTTGGTGTAGGGAGGGGACTCCCATCAGAAATATCTGACAGTCGCAGACTGCTAAAACTTGTGTGTAAGTTGCTCTTCTCTGGAAAGGATAGTGGCAAAAATGATAGATGGAATTGTAAAGACCTTATAACTGAGCAGCATTTGTGGAAAGAGGGTTGATTTGCAAAACATTATCATGTTAACAAATTCGGCAAAAACATGTAACTAGGTACACTTTTTTTATACAACTCCTTCACGAACTACTGGGATGTTGAGAGGATGTTTCCGCCAGTGGGAAAGTCTAGGAACAGAGGCTATAACCTCCCAATTAAAGGATGTACCTTTAAAAAGGAAACGAGGAAGAATTTATTTAGTCAGAGGGTGGGGAATCTGTGGAATTCATTGCCACAGACAGCTGTGGAGGCCAAGTCATTTGGTATTTTTAAGGCTCAGATTGGCAGATTCTTGATAGTATGGGTGTCAGTGGTTATGGGGAGAAGGCAGGAGATTGGGGTTGAGAGGGAAAGATAGATCAGCCATGATTGAATGGCGGAGAAGACTTGATGGGCTGAATGGCGTATTGTGTGCAGTATTGTGGAGTATTGTGTGCAGTTTTGGTCCCCTAATTTGAGGAAGAACATTCTTGCTATTGAGGGAGTGCAGTGCAGGTTTACAAGCTTAATTCCTGGGATGGCGGGACAGTCATATGCTGAGAGAATGGGGCAGCTGGGCTTGTACACTCTGGAGTTTAGAAGGATGAGAGGGATTCTCTTTGAAACATATGTTAAGGGCTTGGACACGCTAGAGGCAGGAAACATGTTCCCGATGTTGGGGGAGTCCAGAACCAGGGGCCACAGTTTAAGAATAAGGAGTAAGCCATTTAGAACGGAGACGAGGAAACCTTTTTTTCTCACAGAGAGTGGTGAGTCTGTGGAATTCTCTGCCTCAGAGGGCGGTGGAGGCGGGTTCTCTGGATGCTTTCAAGAGAGAGCTAGATCGGGCTCTTAAAAATAGCGGAGTCAGGGGATATGGGGAGAAGGCAGGAATGGGGTACTGATTGGGGATGATCAGCCATGATCACATTGAATGGCGGTGCTGGCTCGAAGGGCTAAATAGCCTACTCCTGCACCTATTGTCTATTGTCTACTGTCAATTCCGCTCCTGAAACCTATGAACGTATGAACTGCTGCCCAGTGGCAGAAAAAAAGGACTGGAACCATTTGTAGTCACTTCTCACAGTTCACCACATCCAACCATGATATGGGCAATTTCTGAGTTTCATTCGACTGTGGGAAAAATTTACATGATACCAATTCATTTGTATCACTTGGACCATTGCAACAAATGGGATGAGAAACAACCTTTTTGCTTCTCATGTGTAAGAATGAACTGCAGATGCTGGTTTAAACCGAAGGTAGACACAAAAAGCTGGAGTAACTTAGCGGGCGGGACAGGCAGCATCTCTGGAGAGAAGGAATGGGTGATGTTTCAGGTCCCAATTGCTGGACACTTTAATTCTCCTTCCCATTCCCACGCAGACCTTTCTGTCCTCAGTCTCCGCCATTGTCAGAGTGAGGCTAAATGCAAATTGGAGGAACAGCATCTCATGTTCCGCTTGGACAGCTCACAGCCCAGCGGTATGAATATTGATTTATCTCACTTCAGGTAGACCTGGAATTCACCCCCTCTCTCTCTCTCTATCCCTCCCCCCCCCCCCCCCAGTCTGAAGAAGGGTCTCAACCCAAAACATCACCCTTTCCTTCTCTCCAGAGATGCTGTCTTTTAGTTTCTCATGTCAGTTCTTGCAATGTTTTGTTTTTTGAATGATTGAAAGATACAGCATGGAAACAGACCTTATGGTCCACTGAGTCCATGTTGACTATCAATCACCGGTTCACATTAGTTCTACCTTATCCCACTTTTCCATCCACTTCCAACACACTAGGGCCAATTAACACTAGGAGGCCAATTAACCTACAAACCTGCACATCTTTGGGGTATGGGAGGAAACTGGAGCAGCTGAGGAAGGCCCACACGATCACAGGGAAAATGTGCAAATTCCACTCAAGTTCAAGTTCAAGTTCAAGTGAGTTTATTGTCATGTGTCCTTGATAGGACAATGAAATTCTTGCTTTGCTTCAGCACACAGAACATAGTAGGCATTGACTACAATACAGATCAGTGTGTCCATATACCATTATATAAATATATACACACATGAATAAATAAACTGATGAAGTGCAAATAACAGATAATGTGTTATTAATGTTCAGAGTTTTGTCCGAGCCAAGTTTAATAGCCTGATGGCTGTGGGGAAGTAGCTATTCCTGAACCTGGTCGTTGCAGCTTTCAGGCTCCTGTACCTTCTACCTGAAGGTAGCGGGGAGATGAGTGTGTGGCCAGGATGGGCTACTGCCAGCCTCTTTGAGGCAATGACTGCTATAGATCCCCTCGATGGAAGGGAGGTCAGAGCCGATGATATACTGGGCAGTGTTTACTACTTTTTGTAGTCTTTTCCTCTCCAGGGCACTCAAGTTGCCGAACCAAGCCACGATGCAACCGGTCAGCATGCTCTCTACTGTGCACCTGTAGAAGTTAGAGAGAGTCCTCCTTGACAAACCGACTCTCCGTAATCTTCTCAGGAAGTAGAGGCACTGATGTGCTTTCTTAATAATTGTATCAGTGTTCTCGGACCAGGAAAGATCTTCAGAGATGTGCACGCCCAGGAGTTTGAAGCTCTTGACCTTTTCAACCATCGACCCGTTGATAAAACCCGAGGTCAAGATCAGTTCCTGGCATGTGAGGCAGAGGTCTCCCTGCTGCACCCCTTTGTCACCCGTTTTCTTCTCTAGTCTGAATTGGCTGTGCAGGTGAATCTTTCCACCAAGATCTCTCCTGGCAAAGCACCTTCAAAGATAGAGATGGGGACTAGAGTAGGAGAATACCTCTACTCAGAGTAGTAGAATCGAGAACCAGTGGACATAGGTTTAACATGAGAGGGGAAAGATTTAATAGGAACCTGAGGGACAAGTATTCACACAGCACCAGCATTTGTCTTCAACTTCACATCTAATCTATTTTAACGAGCTTAAGTTCAACCATTTCATGGTTCTCAAAACATTCAGCAATTTGTGGCTGAAGAATCTAAAACTTGAAGCATTTGGAATGATATTAATATTTCACTAACATTGTAGGATTAATTATTTGGAAAATAATTTGTGGATAAGATTTATTTTCAATTATTTCAACTGAGATTGTAATTCTGGAAGCAATTCATAGGTTGCAAAGAGCTTTGATGTATCCTGAGGTCAAGAAAGGTCATGCAAATCACAGTGCACGGCTTTGCCACCTTACAATGTCAGGGACTTGTGTTCGATCCTGACTATGGGTGCTGTCTGTACAGAATTTGTACGTTCTCCTAGGCCATTCGACCCATCAAGTCCACTCCACCATTCAATCATGGCTGATCTATCTCTCCCTCCTAACCCCATCCCCCTGCCTTCTCCCCAGAACCTCTTTGAACATCCTCCCACATTCCAAAGACATACAGGTTTGTAGGATAATTGGCTTCTGTAAATTGTCCTTATATGTAGGATAGAACTAGTGTATGGGTGACCATTGGTCGGCGTGGATTCAATGGGGTGAAGGACCAGTATCCATGCTGTATCTTTAAAACTAAAACTGAAGTATTTTTATTATTGGGCTGAATGGCCTAATTGTACTTTACCTTGTGAATTAATAAAAAATAATCATGGAAGACCAGATCACTGCATAATTTAGACTGAAATCAAAGATATGTGGAGTGAGCTGGAAATGCTATTGAGATAAGTGCATGGACTGGATTGAATGGGTGGCAATGTTGGCTTCTTGATGTCCTTTAGCCTCTCATAGGAATTCTTCCTTCAGAAATTGTTAATCTAGATCGAGCAGGATTTGCAGAATTCTGCTGTAACAAAATAGTGGCACAATGAAGAAGCTTCAATTTTAGAAATTTAATTATAAATACAAAAGTGTCAATGGGTGAAGGGGCCTAGACATAGAGAATCACTGAATCACAAGTGAAAGCCTAAAGGTCGATTTGATTCCTATTTTGTAATGTTTCAATGTTCTACATTACCATCATCGCTCTATAATAAAGATTTCATACATACACTATGACACCTATCATCAACTAAGTGCTTTATGTTGTGGGCCTAGTGTGCCTCCTGACTCCCTGTAGCCAATACTTCCCTCCTGCCAAGTACCTGTGTAAACTCGAACATCGACCTTCCTGTAAATCTGGGAGCTCTCACCCTCTCCTCCATGACAGCCATCATGGATATTGCTGCAGGTAGATACAAAGTGCTGGAGTAAAGGGCCTGTCCCACGAGCATGCGACTCCATGCGGCAAGCCCGACCTAACGTGGTCGCTTGAGCCGTACGGCCTCGCGGGGCCAGTCCCACTTCGATCGCCGGAGCCGTCTGGAGTTGTGCGGGGCTGGTCCCGACATTGCGCGGGGCTCCGAAAAACTGACACTGTCCAAAAATTCCGCGTGGCAATGGCCTGCCGGCGCGCAGCCGCATTGAGGCCTGTACGCAGGGTCTTGACGCCATACGCAGCGTCTTGTTGCTGTATGTCACACGCGAACTTCCCGCGGACTTCGCTCGAACTTTATGTCAACTCGTACGGGATCACTCGACCTCCGCGCGGCTCCCGCTTCCGGTTTGGTTGCGCTTGCCGCATGCATTCACATGCTCGCGGGACACTCAGCATCTCTGGAGAGAAGGAATGGGTGACCTTTCTGGTAAAGACCCTTCTTCAGACTGTGGCATGACAGCCATCAGACCATGACCATCATGGACATTGCTGCTACCAGCTTGCCAAGGAATGATGTCTTGTAGGGTTGACATCCTTCTTGGATTTGCGCACTGCTAAATACTGGTAACTCTATCGGGGACACAAGAGACTGCTGATACTGGAATCTGGAACAAAAAAAACAAGCTGCAGGAAATATCTAAAGCAGCATTTGTGGAGACAAAGAGATAATTAATCCTTTGGTTCAAGACCCTGTTCCCGCAGCTACATTGATCTGAGATAGCTCCTCAAGGGTCCCATTTCATCCTCACATTTCATCCCGAGTAGAAGCAAGTCAATACTGATTCCCACTCAATTCTGTTCAGAGGATCTAATCTGGGACTGGAGCTATGTGAAACAATGTTGTAACATATTAAAACATTGTGTACGTCAACCTCTCATCTAAGCCAAACCGTAAGAAATCAAATTACAGTTCAACTTAATTTTCTAGGAAGGTGCAATGATATATGGTGATCTGACCCAAGTCAATTTGTATTGCTGCCTTTTCCCATGTTGGTACTAATTGAGATCTTCTGTTCTTATTTCTCAAGTGTAATAAATAACCTCATATTTCGTATTGCTGGTGGCGATTGAACAATGAAATTCACAAAATATATTACAATGACAGTGAAAAAAATGGAATAGAAACTAATTTTAATTATCTGCAAGCAAAATAAGAAATAATTCAGTTTCAGATTGTGCAGTGTACAGTACAGAGACAACAAAATAAAGTTAGCATCTCACCCAGAAGAACGAACACAGAATAATGGAACAGTAATATATATATATATATGTATATACAGTAGCATTAGTGCAATTTTCCTGGAGGGAGGAGTGGCCAGAGGTGGGGAGGGTGACTGGTAATCACCAAGGTGCAGAGTTAAGTTGTGTAACATACTTAGGGTGTAACATACTTCCCGCAAGGAAGAAGCTGTTCCTGAACCTGCTGGTCCAACAACAGAGAGACCTGTAGCGCCTCCCGGATGGGAGGAGGGTAAACAGTCTGTGGTTGGGGTGAGAGCAGTCCTTGGCGATGCTGAGCGCCCTTCGCAGACAACGCTTGCTTTGGACAGACTCAATGGAGGAGAGTGAGGAACCGGTGATGCATTGGGCAGTTTTCACCACCCTCTGCAGTGCTTTCTGGTCAGAGACAGAGCAGTTGCTAAGGATACAGTTGGTAAGGATGCTCTCGATGGTGCAGTGGTTAATAATATATAAACCACTTGCCTGTGTAACTTTTAAATCATATTTTGGATCCACATTCAAATGTATTATGCAGCTCGCCATGACCTGTGGCTGCTGCAAAACTGCACATCCTGGGCTCCCAATAGTGATGAAAATTGTCAGCTGGCAACCAGCTGATGTTCGATGCCTTTTAATAAATATTGCAGTTGAATTTTTATTGAATTTATTTTCTCATGCTTCTATCAATCTTTAAAAAATTAGAAGGATTCTAATTTCCAGGCAGCAAGAACACATGTTTCTATAATGCTGGGGTAATGCAGAGGATCTGGGGTGACGGAGGAACTGAAGGAAATCCACATTAGGCAAGAAATGGTGTTGGGTAGACTGATGGGACTGAAGGCTGATAAATCCCCAGGGCCTGATGGTCTGCATCCCAGGGTACTTAAGGAATTGGCTCTAGAAATCGTGGATGCGTTGGTAATATTTTCCAATGTTCTATCGATTCAGGATCAGTTCCTGTGGATTGGAGGGTAGCTAATGTTATCCCACTTTTTAAGAAAGGCGGGGGGAGAGAGAAAACAGGGAATTATAGACCAGTTAGCCTGACATCGGTGGTGGGGAAGATGCTGGAGTCAATTATAAAAGATGAAATAGCTGCACATTTGGATAGCAGTAACAGGATCGGTCCGAGTCAGCATGGATTTACGAAGGGGAAATCATGCTTGACTAATCTTCTGGAATTTTTTTGAAGATGTAACTAGGTAAATGGACAAGGGAGAGCCAGTGGATGTAGTGTACCTGGACTTTCAGAAAGCATTTGATAAGGTCCCACATAGGAGATTAGTGGGCAAAATTAGGGCACATGGTATTGGGGGTAGAGTGCTGACATGGATAGAGAATTGGTTGGCAGACAGGAAACAAAGAGTAGGGAGTAACAGGTCCCTTTCAGAATGGCAGGCAGTGACTAGTGGGGTCCCGCAAGGCTCGGTGCTGGGACCGCAGCTATTTACAATATACATCAATGATTTAGATGAAGGGATTCAAAGAAACATTAGCAAATTTGCAGATGACACAAAGCTGGGTGGCAGTGTGAACTGTGAGGAGGATGCTTTGAGAATGCAGGGTGACTTGGACAGGTTGGGTGAGTGGGCAGATGCATGACAGTGCAGTTTAATGTGGATAAATGTGAGGTTATCCACTTTGGTAGCAAAAACAGGAAGGCAGATTTCTATCTAAATGGTGTCGTTGGGAAAAGGGGGTCCTTGTTCATCAGTCAATGAAAGTAAGCATGCAGGTACAGCAGGCAATGAAGAAAGCGAATGGCATGTTGGTCTTCATAACAAGAGGAGTTGAGTATAGGAGAAAAGAGATTCTTCTGCAGTTGTACAGGGCCCTAGTGAGACCACACCTGGAGTATTGTGTGCAGTTTTGGTCTCCTAATTTGAGGATGGACATTCTTACTATTGAGGGAGTGCAGCGTAGGTTTACAAAGTTAATTCCCGGGATGGCGGGACTGTCATATGCTGAGAGAATGTAGCGACTGGGCTTGTATACTCTGGAATTTAGAAGGATCAGAGGGGATCTTATTGAAACATATAAGATTATAAAGGGTTTGGACACGCTAGAGGCATGAAACATGTTCCTGATGTCGGGGGAGTCCAGAACCAGGGGCCACAGTTTAAGAATAAGGGGTAAGCCATTTAGAATGGAGATGAGGAAACATTTTTCACTCAGAGAGTTGTGAGTCTGTGGTATTCTCTGCCTCGGAGGGTGGTGGAGTCACGTTTCTGGATAGTTTCAAGAGAGAGCTAGATCAGGGGATATGGGGAGAAGGCAGGAACGGGGTACTGATTGGGGATGATCAGCCAGTATCACATTGAATGGTGGTGCTGGCTCGAAGGGCCGAATGGCCTACTCCTCCACCTACTGTCTATTGTCTATTGTCTATAATGCTAATTGGATATAGTGCAATTGACGAATTAGCGAACAGATTTATATTATGTGGGCCAAATTGTTTATAGCACTGTTTCAATCGGGAAATAGAGAACTACTTAAAAGTTACTTGTGAAATCGACAGCAGAAAAAAAGCTGTCTTGGGAAAAAAATGTTTTCATGCAACATCCCTGCAGTGATGAGACACCGTTGTCTCTTAAGAAAACAGGTGCTATTTTTACCCTGGGTGGCCATTGAAATTGTAAAGCAACTGAACATAATTTCGTTCAGACCGAAAGGTCTGAATGACAATAAAAGGATCTATCTATCTATCTATCTATCTATCTATCTATCTATCTATCTATCTATCTATCTATCTATCTATCTATCTATCTATCTATCTATCTATCTATCTATCTATCGACACTTGCACAACAATATCCCAACCAAATAACGTAACTTACAGCATTTACTATTTTTAGCTTCAATCAATCAACCTTTATTGTCATCTTGCAAAGCAGCAGTTGTACAGTGCAAAATGAGAAGTACGAATAGTTAAAAAGCAGGTAAAACAGCAACATTAAAATACAGTAAAAACAGTCATTAAATGCCCAGGGCAGCTGATTTAAGTGGCCAGTGCCAAGTTATTAAATTATCGGTGCAAAAACAGCAGAATCAGGTGGAGTGACTGCTTAGCAGCCTCACAGCCCGTGGCAGGAAGCTGTTTAGCAGTCTGGTTGTCCGGGCTTTGATGCTACGGTATCTCTTGCCTGATGGCAGGAGATCCAGATGTGTGTGGAGGGGGTGCAGTTTGTCCTTTGCTATTCTCAGTGCTTTTTTCAGACAGCGGCTCTGGAACAGCTTGCAGTTATAAAAATTAACATGGTTATTAAAAAGAGTTTTATCTTTGAAATTCCTGTGGGAAAAATAACGTCATCATTACGAATATGAAACTCTCTAGCCCCTGATCTCCTAATCCAATTGGCACAATGTACTGTGGGAAAATGTTACATCATAACATTTCATTTGTATCATTCGGACCGTAGCACTGAATGGGATTAGGAACAACCTTTTAGTTTCTTGTGTCAGTTCGTGCAATGTTTTTTTTTGAATGATTGAAAGATACAGCATGGAAACAGACCCTATGGTCCACTGAGTCCATGTTGACTATTAATCACCGGTCCACATTAGTTCTATGTTACCCCACTCTTGCACCCACTTCCAACACACTAGGGTCAATTAACACTAGGAGGCCAAGTAACCTACAAAACTGCACATCTTTGGGATGTGGGATTAAACCAGAGGAAGCTCACAGGGAGAATGTGCACATTCCACTCAAATAACACCCAAGTTCAAGATGGGACCTGAGTCCCTGGTGTATGAGGCAGCAGCTCTACCTGCCGCACCCGTTTGTCACCCATTTCCTTCTCTACTGTCTTCACTGTCTGCGCAGGTGAACCATTCCACAATGGTCTCTCCGGGTAAAGTATCTTCAATGATAGAGATGTGGACTAGAGTAGGGGAATACCTACTCAGAACCAGTGGAGCCATGATGGCGCAGCGGTAGAGCTGCTGCCTTACAGCGCTTACAGCACCAGAGTCCCTGGTTCGATCCTGACTCTGGGTGCTCTCTGTACGGAGTTTGTACGTTCTCCCCCTGACCGCGTGGGTTTTCTCCGAGGTCTTTGGTTTCCTCCCACACTCCAAATACGTACAAGTTTGCAGGTTAATTGGCTTGGCATAAAAGTAAAATTGTCCCCAGTGTGCGTGTGACAGCGTTAATGTGTGTGATTCACTGGTCAGTGCAGAACCTGGAAAGAAAATTTGATGGTGATGAGACCCCTTTGGATCTATTAAGATCCCCTATTATTTTGCTTTGATCAACTGCTCTAGTTTATTTAGGCGATGGAAGTTACTAATCTGGTTCTGTTTGGGCTCTCCCTGGAAATGGTATTTGCTGCAGGTATGACCAGCTGGTGATAGAACTGTCGAATGTTTGGGTAAGTCAGTAAGATTTTGAGCAAACAGATTGCTTTGTGCTGAATGACTCAGACTTCTCATTTGCACCCATCCAGGTAATTTCATCATATTTCTGTCATCTAGGAGAAACAAATCACCTCTGCATTATTCCATATTTATTTGTCTAGTTAAGGTAAAGTTCTGATTCATGGGAGATTGACAAATGAATGTGTATGTATGTACTTTTTACATTAGTAAACATTCCCTTCATAGGTACAGGTAATTCTACTCCTGTTTCCATAATGTAACAGTATATAACATCATTGATGATTTGGGGAACACTATTTATATTACCTGGGTGAATTGATTATAATGCAATTTCGATCAAGCACTGAAGTGGAACTTTGGAAATTGACAAGAGTTTAAGGTGAAGGAGAAAGGATTTAATAAGAATCTGAGGGATAACTTTTTAACACAAAGGGTGGTGGGTGTATGGGACAAGCTGCCAGAGGAGGTAGTTGTGGCTGGGACTATCCCAACGTTTAAGAAACAGTTAGACATGTATTTGGATAGGACAGATTTGGAGGGATATGGACCAAACACAGGTAGGTGGAACTAGTGTAGCTGGGACATGTTGGCCGGTGTGGGTAGGTTGGGTCGAAGTGCCTGTTTCCTCACTGTATAGCTATTAAAATGGTTTATTTTTGTAAAATATTGTGGGGAGAATAACGTTGTTATTGTGATTCAGTGATTCTCTATGTCTGGGCCCTCTTTCACCCATTGACACTTTAGTATTTATAATTAAATTTCTAAAATTGAAGCTTCTTCATTGTGCCACTATTTTGTTACAGCAGAACTACCTGCAAATTCTGCTCGATCTAGATTAACAATTTATGATCACATTTATTTAAGCATCAATGCAAGTTCAGAAAAGCTCTGCAAGGCTATTTTAGAAATATAACTTTGGTTATCAATAAAGAATCGTCATAAGAGTCACTAATATGCAAACATTACAGAAAATATGCTGGCATTACTACAATTGTATGCTTCAGTAATCAAGTCATTTAATCTACTTCATACATGTTTGCTGTCATTTAAAATTGCCGCAAATCAAACCTTTCCCAGCTACAATGAAAAGTCATAGACCTAAAACATTAACAGCGTTTTCCTCACCATTGAAGTTGCTTCACCTGCTAACTATTTTCAGCATCTTCTGTGTTTAGAACAGGAGTATTTTGCTTTTGGACACTGTATGTAGGCTTTCTCATTCTCAACATTCTGCAGTGATTTATAAATAGAATCAATCACTTCTGAACAAACCATCACTCAAATGTCACTAAGTAAAAGAGCTACCAAAAGGACATCAAAGTATTCATCTCTGTCATGGTTTGGGAGAAATGATCAGAAAATGCAAGATTCCTTTTCGAGACAATCTGTTGTGGTGGGAAAAGCTTTGGAGCATGCTTGTGGTTCAATAAGTTGCCATAAACCAACATAGCCTTAAAGCCATGCCGACAAGAAGATTTTACGTTTCATTTCATACCCAGGAACCAGGATCACAGCTGAGATACTGCAAAATGATCCTAGCCCCTTTTCTATCTGGGACAGTGAGTAGAAGGATCAGTCCCATTTGCTTTCCATTCAACTCTTTGGGGAAATACACATGTGGGAGATCTGTACAGATAATATTATAAAGGAGATACAAGCAACTGCAGATACTAGAGCTTTGAACAAAGCAGAAAATTCCGCAGGAACTTAAGGGGTCAGGCAGAATTGATGGAGTAGAAGACAAAGGGTTGTGATGAAAGGGCAATATTCAGGTTGGAGGTCTGTGAACAATGGAGTTCCACAGGGATCTGCGCTGTTCTTTATGATATATATATATATATATATATATACACACACATATATATCTATCTATATACTATTAAAACTCTGGGTGTGTGTGTGTGTGTGTGTGTGTGTGTGTGTGTGTGTGTGTGTGTGTGTGTGTGTGTGTGTGTGTGTGTGTGTGTGTGTGTGTGTGTGTGTGTGTGTGTGTGTGTGTGTGTGTGTGTGTGTGTGTGGGTGTATGTCATTTTGCCTTTGACATTTTGCCTTTGATTCGTTACTCAGCGAAAACCAGATGCAAAAACGCCGAGATATTTACCATTTCGCTAGCGATTTAACTTTTAAACCCCCTTTTCACGGTGCGACTTGACGCAAGAGGTAACCAGAGTTTGACATCGTGGGAACCTCGTGCGGTAACAATACGGCATTCGTGGACCACCGTGGTGCTAACGGCAGGTAATCGTGTACCTTGGGTACTCGGGAGAAAATTCAAACATGTTTGAATTTGTCCAAGAGTGTCTTGTGCACTTGTGGTTGAGCATTGCAACATTTTATGAACGAAGTGTCCCGTGCGATATCGGTAGTAACTCTTGCGGTCACCGTGGGAACTCCTGCCAACGGTGAACCCGGAAGTTGGATAGAGTGAATCCAGCCAGTTTGCTATTTACATACAAATCTAATAAAACTAGCTAAGCATTTCATTAATGTCAGTGTGTCTCTTTTTGTCTGAAAGATGGGGGTGTCTTCATTTACTGGCGGTGGGTGTCTGTCACTGAAACAGGCAGGTAAGATTTCGCATCCACCTTGTGTGTGCGTCTCTCTCTCTCTCTCTCTCTCTCCCCTCCCTCTCACACAGGCGTGAATGGATGAACTCCGCGGGCCAGGCAGCATCTACAGAGAGAAATGGACAGACGAGAGAGAGAGAGAGAGAGAGGCAGTCCTGGTCAGTCCTTTGAAGATAGACACCAGTTGCTTGGAGCAACTCAGCGGGACGGGCCGCATCTCTGGAGAGAAGGAACGTAAATGCTGCCTGGCCCGCGGAGTTCCTCCATTCATGCCTGTGTGAGAGTGAGGGAGGGAGAGTGTGAAGAAGGCTCTCGACCCGAAACGCCACCCGTTCCTTCTCTCCAGAGATGCTGCCTGTCCCGCTGAGTTGCTCCAAGCAACTGGTGTCTATCTTCAAAGGACTGACCAGGACTGTCTCTCTCTCTCTCTCTCTCTCTCTCTCTCCTCCCTCCCTCTCACACAGGCGTGAATGGATGAACTCCGCGGGCCAGGCAGCATCTACAGAGAGAAATGCTGGAGAAACTCAGCGGGTGCAGCAACATCCATGGAACGAAGGAAATAGACAACGTTTAGGCACCGCTGCACCTGCTGAGTTTCTCCAGCATTCGCGTGTGTGGTGGGAGTTGGGGTGAGGGGGGGGGGGGAGAGAGACATAAGGCAGCCTGAAGAATGGGTCGTCTGTCCATTTCTCTCTGTAGATGCTGCCTGGCCCACGGAGTTCATCCATTCATGCCTGTGTGAGAGAGAGAGAGGGAGGGGGGGAGAGAGAGAGAGAGAGAGAGAGAGAGAGAGAGAGAGAGAGAGAGAGTGTGTGTGTGTGTGTGTGTGTGTGTGTGTGTGTGTGTGTGTCCTGGTCAGTCCTTTGAAGATAGACACCAGTTGCTTGGAGCAACTCAGCGGGACAGGCAGCATCTCTGGAGAGAAGGAACGGGTGGCGTTTCGGGCTGAAAGTTTCTTCAGACTGAAAGTTTCACCTCTCAGTAGATCATAAAATAACACAATCATCACGGTCAATGTGAGATACAGTCTTTATTCATATTTGACAAAATAAAAAGACGACTTCTTGCACATATTGAGAGAAGGTGCATCACACCAAACAACATTTGTCTAAAAAAACAGATTATTCTTCAGCTCATTAAAGAGCTCGGGTGAAAAAAACGAATAGAGTGTGTGACAACAAAGTAACATCATTTGTGCCACGTGATTAACTTCACTACAGTCCACGATGTTCATTCGGGAAAGATCGGGAGACAGACAAGTCACTCGCACAAATTACAGAATTGCCGAGTACCGTGGGGACTCTTGGTCTACCCCCGTTATATCGTGTGATATTGTGCTAGACCACGACCACTCCACTCTGGCTACATCTTGCGTCAAGTCGCCCCGTGTAAACTACCCATTACAATGGCTAATCCAGTCCTCATTAAATTCAGTCATTTTTCGCCTCCCGCTGGCCACCTTCTCTCGTCGCGTGCCCCGTGCGACCATAATCTTCCTGCGCCAGCTCCTGCCGCCTGGCTCTCCTCCACCTCCCCACTCCCCCCCCCCCCCCCCCCCCCCCCCCCCCCGTACTCGGAGTCTGAAGCGCCGAGGATGTGAGGCCATGGAGCTGACGCTCATTCTGAGGCCGACGGCTGCTGGGTGGCCCTGCCCCTCTCCACCCTCCCTTATTAATATAATATCAATGGGGGTGGTTAGTGTGTGTGTGTGAGGTTGGTTAGTGTGTGTGTGACGCCTCAGGCCGCCCCCTCCCCTCGCAACCGCGTGTTACGGGAACAGACCAAACGGGTCTGCACTTGAATGACATAATGACATACACCCACACACACACAAAATAATATATATATATATATATATGTGTGTGTGTGTGCGTGCGTGCGTGCGTGCGTGCGTGCGTGCGTGAGTGTGTGTGTGTGTGTATGTGTGTATGTCTATATTACTAAAAGTCTGATCTTGACAGCTTTTGGCTCGCTGTGGCATGATTTCCGAGATGACGCCGCGACCTACACCCGTCATTTTTGGCCACCTCGCTCAGAGCCCCTCTCCCCCTTCCGGGACTGGAGGATTTTTCACATCGATGACAAATCAGAGATATATTAATGTTTTAAAAAAATTCCCCATTCTCTCTGCTGCCCCTGCTGGAGGGAGGGGGAGGGACTATATAACCAGGAAATGGTGTGCCTCACTCAGTCTCTGCAAGATGGATGAAGCCAAAGGGTCACGTCTCTCTGAGCTCTGAATAACACTGAACAAATGTCTACTCAACTGTGAGTCCCCTTAATGTGGTTTAAAAATGAAAATATGGTTTGTTTGAAGTAAAAAGGCACTGCCTGCAAATGGTTGTTTGGGTGCTTTGGCTTGAAGTTGAAAGGCACTAACTGCAAATGGTTGCTTGGGTGCTTTGGCTTGAAGTTAAAAGGCACTACTTACTGCAAATGGTGGCTTGGGAGCTTTGGCTTGGAAGTTGAAAGGCACTACTTACTACAAATGGTGGCTTGGGTGCTTTGGCTTGAAGTTGAAAGGCACTACTTACTGCAAATGGTGGCTTGGGTGCTTTGGCTTGAAGTTGAAAGGCACTACTTACTGCAAATGGTGGCTTGGGTGCTTTGGCTTGAAGTTAAAAGGCACTACTGCAAATGCACTTACTTCCTGTTTGCACTGTACATTGATTTTAGATAAAAAGCTACCACTTCCGGCTGTGATTTTTGGCCATCTTACTCAGTCCCCCTCCGCTGAGCAAGTGCAGAGAATTCTTCCCATCAATGAAAAATAAAAGTGGTACAAGTGTTTAAAAAATGTTGAGAATCTCTCTCCTGTCAATCACGCCATGAAGGCCACACCTTTTCCGGTGGGAGGGGGAGGGGTTATAAAACCCGGAAGTGTGGGTGTGGCTCAGTCTCTGCATGATGGGGGAGTGACAGGTCACGACTCTGTCTGTGCTGTGAATCAACTGAACACACTTAATGTCTACTGGTGGTTGCACCCTGCTTGAAGTGGAATGAAACTGTACTTGAATTTGGTGGCCTTGCACCCTGCTTGAAATGGTAGGAAATTGATTTGGATTTCGTGGCTTGCACCCTGCTTGAAATGAAATTTCAAGGAATAGTCATGAGTCAACTGCCAACCCACCAGCCGTGAGTGAGCTGCCAGTAGTTCAGGCTTGAGGGACTGAGCTGCAACCCCAAGAACCCATACCAGCGCTCCAGAAAGCCCCCCCACTGGCCACCAATATTGGAATTGATGGAGAGGTGGAATATTGCGTCGGGGGACCAGCCCTCCCATGTGAACATGGGACCCAACGGGTCCCACTTAGTCTAGTATATATATATATATAACTTGGACGTAAACATAGATAGGTTGGTTAGTAAGTTTGCAGATGGCAGTAAGGTTATTGGGGTCACAGAGTGCAAGAAAGGCTATCAAATTGTACAGCAGAATTGTATTGTATTGTATTGTATATCTTTATTGTCATTTCCTGAGTATTCACATACCCAGAGGAAACAAAAAAAAACGTTGCTCAACCAGTGTCCATTCAGTGTGCATTAAAACATAAATAGAAATAAAAATACATATATCATGAACAAATTAACACTCTACTAAACATCAACAGGCGTTCCGATCGGCAGCGGCACGACAGTGGCTCTGCTGCAGTGTGTCCAGGTTGGTGGTTAGTGTGCGATACTTTGGCAGGGGGCAAAGTCCGTTTATCAGTCTTATAGCCTGCGGGAAGAAGCTGAGGAGCATCCTGCTGGTTTTGCAGCTAATGCTAGTGTACCTCTTCCCAGATGGCAGGATGGAGAATATGTTCTGCGATGGGTGGTAGGGGTCTTTGATGATGGAGATGGCTCTGCTGATACATCTCTTCCTGTATATGTCCAGCAGGATAGGGAGTGGAGCACCAATAATCCTGCTGGCGGTCTTCACAATCCTGTCTAGTTGGTGCCGTTCATACGCCTTGCAGCTCCCGAACCAGGAAGTGATGCCGTAGGTCAATGTGCTCTCGATTGTCCCCCTATAAAAAGTCCGTAGGTGTGTAGTGGGGAGACCTGCTTTACGTAGTCTTCGGAGAGGGTGTAGTCGCTGCTGGGCTCTCTTGACCAGTGCTGTGGTGTTGGTCGTGGACGTCATGTCATCTGACAGGTGCAGTCCTAGGAACTTCATGCTGCTGACCCTTTCCACATCAGCTCCATCGATGTGCAGAGGTGTATGGTGTTGTTTTCCCGCCCTCCTGAAGTCAACCACCATCTCCTTAGTTTTTCCCACGTTGAGAATGAGGTTGTGGGATTTGCACCATCCTGTGAGCAGCTCCATCTCCATCCTGTACGCCGACTCATCATTGTCACTGATGAGAATATAGACATATAGAATACAGAATATAGATCAGCTGCAGGAATCTGCAGAGAAATGGCAGATGGGGTTTAATCTGAGCAAGTGTGAGGTTCTGCACTAGGAGATCGAATGGAAGGGGAAAATATACAATCAATGGCAAGAGCCTCAACAACTTTGATGCCCAGAAGCTATCCGAGGTCCAAGTCCACAACTCACTGAAAGTGGCAACACCAGCAGATAGAGTGTTAATAAAGGCATGTGGTATGCCTGCTTTTGTGAGATGGGGCAATATCTATATATATTGGGTCGGGAAGTCATGACGCAGCTTTATAGGACTTTGGTTTTGCCACATTTTGAATATGCAATGCAGTTCTAGTCGCCCCCTAACAGGAAGGATGTGGAGGCTTTGGAGAGGGTGCAGAGGAGGTTTACTAGAATGATGCCTGCATTAGGGGTTATTAATTATTGCGACAGGTTTGACAGACTTGGATTGTTTTCCCTGGAATGCAGGGAATAATGTAAAATTATAAGAGGCACAGATAGAACATAGAGTAGACAGCCAAAACCTTTATCCCAGGATGAAAATATCAAATATTAGAACCCATGGCTTTAAATTGAAAGTTTCAAAGGCATTGGTTATGCAGGAAATGGAGGGATATGGATTAGGTCAGGCAGATAGAAGTTGTTCGTGGCATTGTGTTTAGCACAGACACTGTGGGCCAAAGGGCCTGTGCTGTATTAGGTCATAATGGATTAGAGTAGAATTACGCCATTCGGCCCATCATGTCTACTCCACCATTCAATCACGGCTGATCGATCTCTCTCTCCTAACCCCATTCTCCTACCTTCTCCCCATAACCTCTGACATCTGTACTAATCAAGAATCAGATCGATTCTCTGGCTTAAAAATATCCACTAACTTGGCCTCCACAACCATCTGTGACAAATAATTCCATAGATTCACCACCCTCTGACTAAAGACATTTCTCCTCATCTCCTTCCTAAAATAATGTATTGTTCTATGTTCTATGGGGCTACCACTCTCTGCAGCCTCTTGTATCCCTACTCAGCAATCTGCTACATATTACCAGGCATTAGACCTAAACTATATTGTGATAAAGGAATCTTCACATATTCTTTGATAATTAGAATAACGTTTGGGTTAAAAGAAAATATTTTTTTCTATTAATAGTTAGTCCTGGCTAGTCCTGGATTATTTGAAACATTCATTCCATTTTTTAATGTTAAAAAGTAAGTTGTCATTACATTATAGGTAACAATGTCAGTAATGCAAAAAATCCATGCAAACATTATAATGATGAAGTGGAGACAAAAAGTTGCTTGCTATAGCTTTGAACAACTTATCTTCCTCAAGAAGACTTATTGCGCTTTATCGATAGTTTATTGGGTCTTGGCAAGACATCCATGAATCCAAACTGTTAAATAGTTGACAACACCGGAGCTTAGATTACTTTCACTCACTCCCACTTCCCAGGGCAGCAAAGGTATTGGGAGATCTATAAAGAGAAAAGAGAAGAAACTGTCCTCAAATATTTCCTTTAAAACTTTACAAGCATAAAGCGTTTATTGTCGGGTGCATTTTGCAAGTGAGGTTTCCAAAGCTATTTATGTTGTTGGAAGGATACATTTATCTCAAACCACAGTACAGGACTGAAATTTGGTGCAATGCCATTTAAGGTTGGCATAAAAGTTTCAGGCTGGATGTTACCCAGTATAAAAATGAGTTCTTGTTGATTCAGACGCTTAGAACACTTTCATCTTACTTGTTCAGTCATTTCTGCAATGCTTTAGTCAAAAGATGATTTGCATGGGATGGCCATTTCTGGTAATAAACACACCCACACAATCTAATAGAGGAATTGAAAACTCCATACCTGATGACTTTCAGTGGCTGCATCTTAACTTGATGAGTCAGTCATTGTGCAGTGAAGGACATTTTTATTACTCAATGAACTACAACAGATTCTTATCTGAAGCCTCCTTGAAACCTGAAAGTTTGCAGTTAACAGCATTTACAAAAACACAGGTTTTTTTTAATTTATAGGAAATAGTTTATTTTCAGTTGAACTGACACTTTTCTACTCTTGTTCCATTTATGTCTGTTTTGTGTGGTTTGTTTTTCCTATCGTGAAAACCAGAATTCAGCAGAATTTCAGATTCTGAAAAAGAATCTGTCAAGAGCAGTGTTTTTTGTTTCTTAAACCAACAGTGGTTACAGCTTTACCAAATAGCTCAGCGACTGAAGAAAAGCATTAATTGTGTTCCCGTGAAGCCAATTGAATATCAAGGCTAAACAGAACACACAAATGACTATCAAACAGCTTATATAACTTGACTTTCCATTTAAGAACGTGTGTGAATTAATTTCCTTGGACTTTATCCCAAGTCAGTTAAATATTAACAAAAGGTAGTCTGTAGATGTACATGTAATCGTGGGTGTTCGGCAATTGTGGCAGGGCTTGAATGCCATCACGTCCTACAAGGTGAAATCAGGAGGCAGCTCAAACGACAGCGAAGCATCACTCCCTGACGAGCTCAATGCGTTCTACGCACGGTTCGATAGGCAGAACACTGATGTGCCTTCCCGAGCCCCTATTCGCCCTGACGGTAATAATACCCCTGTCCCACTTAGGAAACCTGAACGGCAACCTCTGGAGACTTTGTGCCCCACCCAAGGTTTCCGTGCGGTTCCCGGAGGTTGCAGGTGGTTGCCGGAGGTTGCAGGTAGTGGAAGCAGGTAGGGAGACTGACAAAAACCTCCGGGAACCGCACGGAAACCTTGGGTGGGGCACAAAGTCTCCAGAGGTTTCCGTTCAGGTTTCCTAAATGGGACAGGGGCATTACAGTCACAGTCACAGAGGCTGACGTCAGAAGATCCTTCAGGGGGGTGAACCCTCGGAAAGCGCCTGGACCTGATGGTATACCCGGTCCAGTTCTCAAAACCTGTGCAGACCAACTGGCTGGAATTTTTACAAACATTTACAAACACTCTCACTTCTGAGGTCTGAGGTTCCCACCTGCTTTAAGAGGGCATCAATAATACCAGTGCCAAGAAGAGTAAGGTGACGTGCCTCAATGACTATCGACCAGTGGCACTAACGTCTGTGGTGATGAAGTGCATTGAGAGGTTGGTTATGGTGCACATCACCTCCTACCTGGACCAACTACAGTTCGCATGCCGCCACGACAGGTCAACGGTAGATGCAATTTCACTGGCTCTCCACTCCACACTGGACCACTACAATAAAAACACCTACGTCAGGCTGCTGTTTATAGATTACAGCTCGGCATTTAATACCATCATCTTTTCAAGCTGGTTACCACGCTCACGGAACTGGGTCTCTGCGCATCCCTCTGCAATTGGATCCTCGACTTCCTCATCCACAGACCACAGTCTGTTTGAATTGGAGGAACCACTTCATCCTCAGTAACAGTCAGTACGGGAGCACCTCAAGGCTGCGTGCTCAGCCCCCTGCTGTACTCAGTCTATACTCATGACTGAGTAGCCGGTCATAGTGTGAACTCCATCATCAAGTTCGCCGACGACACCACCGTTGTGGACGAATCACAGATGGGGACGAGTCAGAGTATAGAAGTGAGGTCGACCGACTGACCAAATGGTGCCAGCACAACAACCTGGCTCTCAACATCAGTAAGACCAAGGAACTGATTGTGGACTTTGGATTGTGGACTAGCCGATCTATTCCTCTCATGATTTTGTACACCTCCATATGATAACCCCTCATCCTCCTGCACTCCATGGAATAGAGACCCAGCCTACTCAACCTCTCCCTATAGCTCACACCCTCTAGTCCTGGCAACATCCCCGTCATTCTTTTCTGAACCCTTTCAAGCTTGACAACATCTTTCCTATAACACGGTGCCCAGAACTGAACACAATATTCTAAATGTGGTTTCACCAACGTCTTATACAACTGCAACATGACCTCCCAACTTCTATACTCTGACTGATGAAGGCCAATGTGCCAAAAGCCTTTTTGTCCACCTTATCTACCTGCGATTCGACCTTCAAGGAACCATGCACCTGCACTCCTAGATCCCTCTGCTCTACAACACTACCCAGAGGCCGACAGTTCACCGTGTAGGTCCTGCCCTTGTTAGACGTCCCAAAATGCAATACCTCACACACCTCTGTATTAAATTCCATCAACCATTCCTCCGCCCACCTGGCCAATCCTGCTGCAATCGTTCACAACCATCTTCACTATCTGCAAAACCACCAACTTTTGTATCATCAGCAAACTTGCTAAATGTTCCCCCTGTGTTCTCATCCAAATCATTGATGTATAAATCAGTGCAAGTGACCACTATTCTGGTTATATATTCAAATATCTTATTTCCTCTTTGCAATTAGTTTCCACACATTCTAAGCATGTGAACTGATCATTCAGCCAGCTCTCAAATTTCCCTTTGCCAATTCAGAATGATGTGTATGCAAATACGGAGTGTCTGCCAAAAGGAGCAAGTTCAAGTTCAAGTTCAGGTTGCATTTATTGTCACAAGCACCAATTGGTACAGTGGGATTTGAGTTGTCGTACAGCCATACATATAAAAAGAGCACAATACACAATAGAGTTTAACATAAACATCCCACACAGCGTAATCAACGTTTCCCACTGTGAGGGAAGGCAATAAAGTTCAGTCACCTTCCTCTTTGTTCACCCGTGGTCGGGGTCTTTTGAACCCTGCGCAGTCGCCGCTACGGACGGCCCGATGTACAGGCCCTCTCTCCGGGATGATCGGAACTCCGACTTCAGAACGGAAGAACACACTTGGTGTTTCCGAATCTACTGGAGACCGCGGCTCCCAAAGTCCACGGGCCGAGCTGGGCAGGAGATTTAACACTGGCGACCCTCTGCAAAGGGATCCCCGGACTCCGCCATGTTAAAGTCAGCGCCGCCCGTGGCTGGAAGCTCCGCAACCACAGCTCCAAGGTGCGAATCAGCTGGCCCAACACTCCGGCGCTTAAACAGGCGATCCCCGGTAAGGCATCGTCCCGCTCCGCGATGGAATTCAGTGCTGCAACGCTGCTGAAGCTCTGGGCCGGTCTCCGGCAGGAAAGGCCGTGCCAATCCAGTTGGTAGGCCGCAAGAGTGGGGGGGGGGAGGAGGGGGTGAAGATGTGACTCGGGGAAAAGACACATCTCCGAGTCACATGTCCGACCAGGAAGTGACCTGGAAACGGTTTCCCTTCTTACCCCTCCCTGCCCTCCACATAATAAAAGACTAAGAAACCTCCAAAAACAAACTTTTGACACACTGAAAATAACAAAATGGGTGAAATGACAGACAAACTGCTGGCGAGACTGCCACGTGCGGCGCGCCCGATGGCGTGACCACCCAATGAGCTGTTTAGAGTAACAATGAGAAATTGGTGAGGTCTTTAAATTCAATATCGGGGGAATTATTGATAAGTGTTTTAAAACAAGAGACGCTGGTGGAGTTATAAATAATTAAATAGAGAAAATTGAGATTAATGAAGGGGAAGATATCAACATAAAAAGAAAACAAATTGAGTTAAAATGTATCTGCTGCGCTTACAGAATCAAATAATAAATGAGAGGAAGGCAATTAGAAGCTAGAAATCTCAGATGTTGGTAGAACTCACACTTGCTGCCAGTCATTAATCTGCCAGAAGGTAACTAGAACATTTTGTATGTATGGACAATAATGTTTGTGGCATGTGCCTCCGGTGTTCTTAGGCTTGGAGTGTTGGATTTGAGGAGAAGCTGTGCAGGCTGTACAAATTGACAGATGTACATGTGTTCGATGTGTAGGTAACTGCTGCAAAATTCATTCTCTTGAGCCATCTGGCGGGATAAGAAAAGACAATAGACTATAGACAATAGGTGCAGGAGTAGGCCATTTGGCCCTTCGAGCCAGCACCGCCATTCAATGTGATCATGGCTGATCATCCCCAATCAGTCCCCCGTTCCTGCCTTCTCCTCATATCCCCTGACTCCGCTATTCATAAGAGCCCTATCTAGCTCTCTCTTGAAAGCATCCCGAGAACCTGCCTCCACCGCCCTCTGAGGCAGTGAATTCCACACTCACCACTCTCTGTGAGAAAAAGTGTTTCCTCGTCTCCGTTCTAAATGGCTTACTCCTTATTCTTAAACTGTGGCCCCTGGTTCTGGAATCCCCCAACATCGGGAGCATGTTTCCTGCCTCTAGTGTGTCCAAGCCCTTAACTATCTTATATGTTTCAAAGAGATACCCTCTCATCCTTCTAAACTCCAGAGTGTACTAGCCCAGCTGCTCCATTCTCTCAGCTTATGACAGTCCCGCCATCCTGGGAATTACCCTTGTAAACCTACGCTGCACTCCCTCAATAGCAAGAATATCCTTCCTCAAATTAGGGGTCCAAAACTGCACACAATATTCCAGGTGTGGTCTCACTAGGGCTCTGTACAACTGCAGAAGGACCTCTTTGCTCCTATATTTGAATCCTCTTGTTATAAAGGCCAACATGCCATTCGCTTTCTTCACTGCCTGCTGTCAGTGCAGAGATCAGATAGATAGGGCAGAAATCCTTCACTGCCTGTAGCACACTGAAACTAGTTTACAGTACTTAACACCTGAAGTTGAGCGTACACTCACGGGTACTGTGGGCGAATGACTGCTGTGAAGGCACAAACAATTCTGCAGTCACTTGATGGGAAGAAGGATAGCATACATTTCAGCAGTTACCAGAGAGGTGCTGTGTTGTAAGTTAAAGATAACATTGAGAAAGTAGGAGTTGCATGGGGAATGTGAGACAGCCATAAGTCACAGTTCACGATAGGATTAATGACTGAGGAAGGAAAGGGGGAAAGGTTATGCAGCCTGAGCTTCAGATGTTTGTAAATGGTAATCTATGAATTATACCCTAAGCCGCACTTTAGTAAAGGAAATGAATGAAGCATTGAAAAAAATGAGGTAGCATAAAGCCCCCTGTCCTACTTAGGAAACCTGAACGGAAACCTCTGGAGACTTTGCGCCCCACCCAAGGTTTCCGTGCGGCTCCCGGAGGTTGCAGGTGGTTGCCGGAGGTTGCAGGTAGTGGAAGCAGGTAGGGAGACTGACAAAAACCTCCGGGAACCTCTGGGAACCACACAGAAACCTTGGGCGGGGGTGCAAAGTCGCCAGAGGTTTCCGTTCAGGTTTCCTAAGTGGGACAGGGGCATAAGAGTTAAAGACTTGAGTCTCTTTTGTCTCCCTTTCATCCCTGGCCTTTGTCAACTACTCTACCCCCCCCTCCCCCCTCACTTGTATCCACTATCAGTCACCACCCCACCCTCCTCCCATTTTTCCAGGTTTCTTCCCGCTATTACAATGAGTCTGAAGAAGGGTTGAAACATCGCAATACATTTTCCCCATGGACGCTACCTGACCTGCCGAGTTACTCCAACACTTTGTGTTTTGCCGAAGACTTGAATCTATTTGGTTACAATTGATAATCTGTTCATCGTTATTTACTAGGGGCAATTTAAGAGTGAGACGGAAATAAAGGAGCAAATTTGCAGGCAGGGTGCCGAAAGGTGTAAGAACTGATGAGTGGCTTCAATTATGTAATGTCAATTGGATTAGTAACAATGAGAATGTGGAATTCACAAACGATATTGAGCAGGATTTCTTAATCAATGTGTTTAAAGCCCAACGAGATATAGTTCTGGATATAGTTATGTGAATGATCACAGCTGGGAGTCCAGGCTTAAAAATAGCAGAGTCAGGGGATATGGGGAGAAGGGAGGAACGGGGTACTTTTCACACAGAGAGTGGTGAATCTCTGGAACTCTCTGCCCCAGAGGGTAGTTGAGGTCAGTTCATTGGCTATATTTAAGAGGGAGTTAGATGTGGCCCTTGTGGCTAAGGGGATCAGGGGGTATGGAGAGAAGGCAGGTACGGGATACTGAGTTGGATGATCAGCCATGATCATATTGAATGGCGGTGCAGGCTCGAAGGGCCGAATGGCCTACTCCTGCACCTAATTTCTATGTTTCTATGTTTCTATGTACTGATTGGGGATGATCAGCCATGATCACATTGAATGACGGTGCTGGCTCGAAGGGCCAAATGGCCTACTCCTGCACCTATTGTCTGTTGTCTATTGTCTATTGAGTGAGGGAGTGTTTAAATATCATAATCTTTTATGAATCACAACAATTAAAGGAAAAGAAAATTAAGATAAAGGATATTTATCTGAAAGAGAGTTAACTGAGATGAAAACTTTGAGAGGCAATAATCTGGGATGAAATTCTTTGGAGATTTGAAGAATGAGAGATGAGTTTATTAAAAAAATGCAAGGACCAAAGGGGGTTTGACAGGGTGATGGTCAGAGGTTTTCACAAGTGCGAGAATCACAAGGTGACATACCTACAAAATAAGGACAGGTCATTTAAACCTGAGTTGCGTAGAAATTTAGAAACAAGGAATTGCAGGTTAATGCCCCTGTCCCACTTAGGAAACCTGAACGGAAACCTCTGGAGACTTTGCGCCCCACCCAAGGTTTCCGTGTGGTTCCCAGAGGTTTTTGTCAGTCTACTACCTGCTTCCACTACCTGCAACCTCCAGCAACCACCTGCAACCTCCGGGAACCGCACGGGAACCTTGGGTGGGGCGCAAAGTCTCCAGAGAGGTTTCTGTTCAGGTTTCCTAAGTGGGACAGAGGCATAAGTGCTGGAACAACTCAGCGGGTTAGGCAGTTCCTCTCGAGAACATGGAAAGGTGACGTTTATTTGATGAACTAAGGAAAGGGCTTGATAAAGGATAGTGTTATTCATCGCTATACTGTTAGAGGAGACACAAGAAACTGCATATGCTGAACTACATCAAAATGAAATCAGCAGGTCAGGCAGCATTTGTGAAGGGAGAGGAATTTCAACACTTCAGGTTGAGACCCTGCATTAGGACAGAGTGGACATAGTCTATATAAAGCAGAGACATGGAGGGATGAGATGGGGTTTGGTAGGTATGAGGTGGACTGAGGAGGAATGATGGATATTGAGCAGAAGGAGCCAGTTGGGAGCGAGGGTGGAGTGGACATTGGGGACAGAGGCAGGTGGGTGATAGGTAGAAGCAAACCAGGGGGAAAAAGAATTGATTGATAATGTGCCCTGAGGTATTTGACAAACGATCACATAATAGATCACAACATATGTGTAGAAATTAACTACAAATGTTGGTTTATACTGAAGGTAGACCCAAAGTGTTGGAGTAACTCAGTGGGTCAGGCAGCATCACTGAAGAAAAAAGGTGGGTGACGTTTCGGGTCAGGAGCCTTCTTCATAACATAATTTGGAGGATACACATTCTCGGGCAGATGGGGCACGTCAGCCTGGGAAGGCAGTCCATCTAGGAGAGGGAAAACTCTGATTTAAATCCTCCACTGCCTTGTGGCCACATCCAGTCATGGAAAAGGCTCCAGGAGTAAACCTCAAGAAAATCTGGAGTCGGAGCCCCTGGCAGTTCGTCGTTGTCTACAACCTCGTTCTGGCAGCTCCTGCGATGGCGCTGGTGCCAAACTGTAACGGCCCTACTGTTCCTTTGGATCGATCAGCGACGTGGAGATGGGGGGGGGGGGGGGGGACGTGCTGCATGGGCAACAGCCTGTCCTCCATATAACCATATAACCATATAACAATTACAGCACGGAAACAGGCCATCTCGGCCCTACAAGTCCGTGCCGAACAACCTTTTTTTCCCTTAGACCCACCTGCCTGCACTCATACCATAACCCTCCATTCCCTTCTCATCCATATGCCTATCCAATTTATTTTTAAATGCTACCAACGAACCTGCCTCCACCACTTCCACTGGAAGCTCATTCCACACCGCTACCACTCTCTGAGTAAAGAAGTTCCCCCTCATGTTACCCCTAAACGTCTGTCCCTTAATTCTGAAGTCATGTCCTCTTGTTTGAATCTTCCCTATTCCCAAAGGGAAAAGCTTGTCCACATCAACTCTGTCTATCCCTCTCATCATTTTAAAGACCTCTATCAAGTCCCCCCTTAACCTTCTGCGCTCCAGAGAATAAAGACCTAACTTATTCAACCTATCTCTGTAACTTAGTTGTTGAAACCCAGGCAACATTCTAGTAAATCTCCTCTGTACTCTCTCTATTTTGTTGACATCCTTCCTATAATTGGGCGACCAAAATTGTACACCATACTCCAGATTTGGTCTCACCAATGCCTTGTACAATTTTAACATTACATCCCAGCTTCTATACTCAAAATATGACATCGCCCAGGCTTGCATCCGACCAGGATGCATCACCCATGGTCAGTCATGACCGAGAGGGGCCTACTACTACTGCTAGTACTACTACTACTGTTATAGAGCAATAGCTGCCAAAATATTAGATTGGCTAAATTACAGAAACCAAAGAGTATTAGTGACTTGTTGTTTTTCATACTACTGTTCAAAATAATTATTGGAATCATTATTGGATGAATGTTGTTGATACCTATGAATGACTTGACATGAACATAAAAGGCAAAATAGTAATAATTGCAGATGATGCAAAATGAGTAACATTGTAAACAATGATTAAGATAACACTAAAGAGTCGAAGGGAACTGACAGACCAGTCAAATGAGCATTATGCTTCATAAAATACAGCGTAGAATAGCGGTAAGTGCCGTAAAAGGAAGAATGGGACAGATTTTAAAATGGGTCTAAACATTGAGGAGGCTGTTAAATGAAATGTATGTGTTCACTATTATTGGAATAGACCAAAAGCGCAGACAGTTCACTAAGACGTTGTAGATCTTTGGTACACTGGATGACTATTTTCACCTAATCACTACACCAGCAGGAAGGAAGTGAAAGATTTGGAGATGGTGCAGGAGAAATCTGGTAGACTGACAGCAGAAATTAAGGCTCCAGTTACAAAGAGAAACAGGGATTATTCTCCTCAGATTAGTGACAATTATGAGCATTGAATGGGCATTCAAAGCAATAGCTGATTTTGATTTTAAAAAGGCACAAAAGGCTGGAGTAGAAACATAGACAATAGGTGCAGGAGTAGGCCATTCGGCCCTTCGAGCCTGCACCGCCATTCAATATGATCATGGCTGATCATCCAACTCAGTATCCCATCCCTGCCTTCTCTCCATACCCCCTGATCCCTTTAGCCACAAGGGCCACATCTAACTCCCTCTTAAATAGAGCCAATGAACTGGCCTCAACAACCTTCTGTGGCAGAGAATTCCACAGATTCACCACCCTCCACATTGAGGTTTACTCCTGGAGGTGTAAAAAATGATATCTCATCTTGGTCCTAAAAGACTTCCCTCTTATCCTTAAACTGTGACCCCTTGTTCTGGACTTCCCCAACATCGAGAATAATCTTCCTGCATCTAGCCTGTCCAACCCCTTAAGAATTTTATAAGTTTCTATACGATCCCCCCTCAATCTTCTAAATTCTAGCGAGTACAAGCCGAGTCTATCCAGTCTTTCTTCATATGAAACTCCTGACATCCAGGGAATCAGTCTGGTGAACCTTCTCTGTACTCTCTCTATGGCAAGAATGTCTTTCCTCAGATTAGGAGACCAAAACTGTACGCAATACTCTAGGTGTGGTCTCACCAAGACCCTGTACAACTGCAGTAGAACCTCCCTGCTCCTATACTCAAATCCTTTTGCTATGAATGCTAACATACCATTGGCTTTCTTCACTGCCTGCTGCACCTGCATTCCTACTTTCAATGTGTACCATGACTCCCAGGTCTCGTTGCATCTCCCCTTTTCCTAATCGGCCACCATTCAGATAATAGTCTACTTTCCTGTTTTTGCCACGAAAGTGGATAACCTCACATTTATCCACATTATACTGCATCTGCCATGCATTTTCCCACTCACCCAGCCTATCCAAGTCACCTTGCAGTCTCCTAGCATCCTCCTCACAGCTAACACTGCCTCTCAGCTTCGTGTCATCTGCAAACTTGGAGATGTTGCATTCAATTCCCTCATCCAGATCATTAATATACAGGTATATTATAAATAGCTGGGGTCCCAGCACTGAGCCTTGCGGTACCACACTAGTCACTGCCTGCCATTGTGAAAAGGACCCGTTTACTCCTACTCTTTGCTTCCTGTCTGCCAGCCAGTTCTCTATCCACATCAATACTGAACCCCCAATACCGTGTGCTTTAAGTTTGTATACTAATCTCTTATGTGGGACCTTGTCGAAAGCCTTCTGAAAGTCCAGATATAACACATCCACTGGTTCTCCCTTATCCACTCTACTAGTTACATCCTCGAAAAATTCTATAAGATTCGTCAGACATGATTTACCTTTCATAAATCCATGCTGACTTTGTCCAATGAATTCACCACTTTCCAAATGTGCTGCTATCCCATCTTTAATAACTGACTCCAGAATTTTCCCCACCACCGATGTTAGACTAACTGGTCTGTAATTCCCCGTTTTCTCTCTCCCTCCCTTTTTAAAAAGTGGGGTTACATTAGCTACCCTCCAGTCCTCAGAAACTACTCCAGAATCTAAAGAGTTTTGAAAAATGATCACTAATGCATCCACTATTTCTGCGGCTACTCCCTTAAGTACTCTGGGATGCAACTTATCTGGCCCTGGGGATTTATCGGCCTTTAATTCATTCAATTTACCTAACACCACTTCCTGGCTAACCTGGATTTCACTCAGTTCCTCCATCTCATTTAACCCCCGGTCCCTTGCTATTTCCAGCAGATTATTTATGTCTTCCTTAGTGAAGACAGAACCAAAGTAGTTATTCAATTGGTCTGCCATGTCCTTGTTCCCCATGATCAATTTGCCTGTTTCTGACTGCAAGGGACCTACATTTGATTTAACTAATCTCTTTCTTTTCACATATCTATAAAAACTTTTGCAGTCAGTTTTTATGTTCCCTGCCAGTACTGTAACTCAGCACGTTAGGCAACTGAAGAAAATAGATTGGTGGTGATTCAGGTCGGGACTCTTCCTCAGACTGAGTTAGGGTCTCAACCTGAAACGTCACCTATCTATGTTACTCCAGCCCTTTGTGTCCTTTTTTAGTAAACCAGTGTCTGCAGTTCCTAGTGTAGAAACAAATAACTGCAGATGATGGCTTATACCAAGGATAGACACAAGATGCTGGAGTAACTCAGCAGGGCAGGCTGCATCTCTGGAAAAAATTAACAGATGACGTTTTAGATCAGGACCCTTCTTCAGATCTTTAGTTCTGAAGAAAGGTCCAGACCCGAAACATCACCTATCCTTTTTCTCCAGAGATGCCTCTTGCCCTGCTGAGTTTCTCCAACACTTTTGATCTATCTGTAGTTCCTTGTTTGATAGTTTTCATTCTTCTTTCCTCTTCATTCTTCTGAAAATAAACCTGTAGAGAAAGCTGTGGTTAAATGCCCAGCAACATACATTTGAAATGTATTACAAAGGCATTCATTTTATAAGCACCATTGATGTTCCTGGTCTACAGATCGGCTGACAATTCCTTGGGTTGGTCTCAGTCCTCAGGAAGGTTCTACTGCAGTTGTACAGGGTCTGGGTGAGACCACACCTGGGGTATTGCGTACAGTTTTGGTCTCCTAATCTGAGGAAAGACATTCTTACCGTAGAGGGAGTACAGAGAAGGTTCACCAGACTGATTCCTGGGATGTCAGGACTTACATATGTAGAAAGACTGGATAGACTCAGCTTGTACTTGCTAGAATTTAGAAGATTGAGGGGGGATCTTATAGAAACTTACAAAATTCTTAAGGGATTGGGCAGGCTAGATGCAGGAAGATTGTTCCCGGTGTTGGGGAAGTCCAGAACAAGTGGTCACAGTTTAAGGATAAAGGGGAAATATTTTAGGACTGAGATGAGAAAAAAAATGTTTACACAGAGAGTGGTGAAACTCTGGAATTCTCTGCCACATAATGTAGTTGAGGCCAGTTCATTAGCTATATTTAAGAGGGAGTTAGATGTGGCCCTTGTGGCTAAAGGGATCAGGAGGTATGGAGAGAAAGCAGGTACAGGATACTGAGTTGGATGATCAGCCATGATCATATTGAATGGCGGTGCAGGCTCAAAGGGCCGAATGGCCTACTCCTGCACCTATTTCCTATGTTTCTATGTTTCTATGTGACCCTGACAGGTAGCTTCGGCATTCAATCGGACAGGGGTTATCCTGCTGTCATTTAGATAAGATTTCAGTCTTCACACCTTTTGCAAGCATGTGTGTATTTATTTTGCAATGGAGAAAACTAGCCACAAGCCAAGTCAGGACTTGCACGCAATAACTGAAACTGCAAAACATATTGCCGGCACCATTAGAAGGAGAGATGGTTTTTAACTGCAGCCACTGCCAGGAATCATAGTGCAGATTTGAAGTGAATGCCCCACACACACGGGAGCAGGTATTTCTCTGACCCTGACCTCAACAACACAGTGGACACTGAAGAAAGTTCCTCTACAGCTGAGGCCCTGCTAAACCTCCAGGAAAGAAATAGAGAGTCAGAAGAGAAATGTTTTGAGATGTCAGTAGGTGCAGTAATATCCTTCGAGCATGGTCAATGTAAGTAGAACAGCTATAAATCCCACCTGGCCATAAGAGTAAAACTGCACTTAAACATTGCTCCATGCACCACACCTTTATCAACCACAACAGTATCAGTCAGGGTCTCAGCTATCACTTATTTGCCCAAACACACATTTTTTAACGCTGGCATTTACACACATATGCCTCACATTTACAGACAGATCTGACCATTCAGTTTTGGTCCTCTAATTTGGAAGGACATTCTTGCTATTGAGGGAGTGCAGCGTAGGTTTACAAGGTTAATTCCCGGGATGGAGGGACTGTCATATGCTGAGAGAATGGAGCAGCTGGGCTTGTACACTCTGGAAGTCAGAAGGATGAGAGGAGATCTCATTGAATCATATAAGATTGTTAAGGGTTTGGACACGCTAGAGGCAGGAAACATGTTCCCGATGTTGGGGGAGTCCAGAACCAGGGGCCACAGTTTAAGAATAAGGAGTAAGCCATTTAGAACGGAGACGAGGAAACACTTTTTCTCACAGAGAGTGGTGAGTCTGTGGAATTCTCTGCCTCAGAGGGTGGTGGAGGCGGGTTCTCTGGATGCTTTCAAGAGAGAGCTAGATAGGGCTCTTAAAAATAGCGGAGTCAGGGGATATGGGGAGAAGGCAGGAACGGGGTACTGATTGGGGATGATCAGCCATGATCACATTAAATGACGGTGCTGGCTCGAAGGACCGAATGGCCTACTCATGCACCTATTGTCTATTGTCTATTGTTATAGTAGGCACCACAAACAGCCAATTTGAAAAACTATTAACCATCAAACTCTCCAATAGGGAAGTTGGAGAAGAAGGTGGTCTACGATGCTCACAGGTTAGGTAGAGTTGAGATGGGTCAAGATATATCACTCATCCCTTATTGCTCCTAAATTATTACAGTCCTACTGGTGCAGGTACTCACTCGCACACAGCTGTTGAATAGGAACATGCAGGATTTAACAGTATGTAGATGCTCAATGTATTTCCATGTTAGGATGGTGTGTAACTTGATGGGGAGCCTGCAGTTGCTGGTGTTCCCATGCACTTGCTGTTATACCCTAGAAATACAGCGTTAAAACAGGCCCTGCGGCCCACCGCCGACCAGCGACCACCCCGTACACCAAAGCCAATTAACCTACAAACCTGTACGCCTTTGAAGTGTGTGAGGAAACCGGAGCATCCGGAGAAAATCCATACGGTCACAGGGAGAACGTACAAACTCCGTACAGACAGCACCAATGTTCAGGTTCGAACCTGGGTCTCTGTCGCTGTAAGACGGCAACTCTACCACTGTTCCACCATGCTGCCCCTGCTTGGCCTTGGCCTTGGGCTTCTTGGTGTTGGAGGTTATGGGTTTGAGAAGTACTGTCAGAGAAGCCTGGATGAGTAACAAATATATTTACAACTAGAGCAAGGGTGGGACCCGTTGGGTCCCTGTCACACAGGAGGCTTGTTCCCCCAATGCAATATTCCACCACTCACCCATAGCCCCCAACAGCACTGGCACACCTCATTTCCCCTCATCCCTCCCACTCTCTCCCCCTCCTCTTCACTCTCCCTCTTCTTTCCCCACTCCTCCTCCCCTCCCCAATCCCCACCTCACCTCTCCCCCCCTATCCTTTCCTCTACCCTCAGTCACTCCCTTCCTTCCTCCCTCCATAACTCCTATCCCCTCCCTACCCCCCCCCACCCCTCTATCACACACTTTCCCCACTCCTCACCTCCCCCTATCCCCAGTACTATCCCTCCTCACCTCCCCCACTGCCCTCCTCTCCCTCAGAGAGCTCGGAGAAAAGATGGGGGAAGAGCCGTGAGGGAGAGGGGGTATCACGGGGGAGGGGAGCAGGAGCCAGTGAGGGGGACCAGAGGGGAAGGGGCTGGAGCAGCGGGGTGTTGCGATGGCAGTGCGTTTGGGACTCACGGTGGGCGCTAGACCCTCTCCTCCGCCAAGATCAGACTCTCCGCTTTCCGTTTGGCGACATCTCCGACGCCGCGCCGCTTCCGGTCCCTCCGAAAATTGTGTCCGGCCATCCTCAGCTCCAGTAAAGACGCGATGGCGATGGAAGGGGCGGACCATCCCTGGGAGTGACAGGAGACGAGACCAATCCGCACTGCGTGACTGGCAGGGAAGAAGATTGATCTGCGCACTAGCGGATTTACGATTTATTAAACCTCGCTAACTTTTACAATATGCTACCGATCGGAACGATACTTGTTGCACTCGCAGCACAGGAGGACGGTGAGTGAACTGACGGAAAATCGTAGCGCGATCGCGTACTGTTTTTGCGCAAATAGATAAACCGCGCAAACCGGAAGAGCACAAGATCAGAGCTTTAGTTATGTGTAGAAGAAGAAGATATGGTAGACACAAAATGCCGGAGTGACCCAGCGGGACAGGCAGCATCTCTGGAGAGAAGGAATGGGTGACGTTTTGGGTTGAGACCCTTCTTCAGACTGATGTCAGGGGAGTGGGCAGGACATGGATAGAATGTAGTCGGAGACAGTAAGACTGGTGGGAGAACTGGGAAGGGGGATGGAGCGAGAGATGGAAAGCAAGGGCTATTTCAAGTGAATCAAAGTATATTTACTATATGGTGCGTGCTTCAGCCACTGAGCACTGGTGCTGGAAGGGATGAATGTGGAAGGTATTTGATAAGGTGTCAGTCCAGCAAACAGCTTTGTACTGAATGGTGTCATGCCTTGTCAGAGTGATGGATCTACACTCATCCAGGAAAGGAGAGACCATTGCTCTTGTCTTGTTCCTTGTGGTTAATAGAAAGGCTTTGGAGTGTCAGGAGGTCAGGAGGTAGGTTAATGGCTACAGGATACACAGCTTCTGATCTTCTCTTTGGCCATAGTATTTATATGGCTGGTCCCTTGAGGTTTCCAGGCAGTGGTGATCCCTAGGATATTGATATTTGTTATCTGCTGATAGCTATGCCATTCTGTGCAAAGAGTGAGTAGGTAGAATCTTTTTCGGAGATGGTGATTGCCATCTTTAGTGTTCAATGTTGGCTGCATGCAGCAAGATCTCAAATTGTGGACAGCTTCAGTTGTGGGTAACTTTGAACATAGTGCAATAATCATGGATCATCCCTATGTTTGACATAGTGGAGGGAAGATGAGTGATAAAACAGCTGAAGGTGATTGCAGCCATGTGATTGATTACCCTGAGGAACTCTTCCATCTTCCTTTAAACAAGTTATGACTCCAACCACTAAAATCATCTCAAATGACTTCAGGTTTTGTTTTTCAGGGCTACTCACCTCACACCTCTGGAATTCAACTCCGTTATTTATGTTTGGTTTAAGGTTTGATAAGGTCTCGAGGCAAACACTCCTGAAAAGACCCAAAACAACATAAGTGAAGAGGTTATTGGTGGGTAAGTGCCCTTTGATAGCACCATCCAGCATATTAATGCATTTCGTTGTCTCTGTACTGTACACTGACAATGACAATTAAAATTGAATCTGAATCTGAATCTGAATCTAATTGGGTGACAATTGACTTAGACTTAGACTTAGATTCCTTTAATGTCATTCAAACCTTTCGGTCTGAACGAAATTTCGTTGCCTGAAGTCATACACAATAATAATAAATAACAAAACATACAATAAACATAAATTAACATCCACCACAGTGAGTTCACCAAGCACCTCCTCACTGTGATGGAGGCTAAAGTCTTAGTCTCTGTCTCTTCCCTCCTTGTTCTCCCTCTGCGCTGAGGCGATCGACCCAGGCCGAAGATGCCGCTCTCCAGTCCAGCGGGTTGTATGGGTGTCAGGGTTTACGGGGAGAAGTCAGGAGAATGGGGTTAGGAGGGAGAGATAGATCAGCCACGATTGAATGGCGGACTAAACGTGATGGGTTGAATGGCCTAATTCTGCTCCTATCACTTATGACCTTATGTTTAAGAAAGAACTGCCGATGCTGGAAAAATCGAAGGTAGACAAAAATGCTGGAGAAACTCAGCGGGTGAGGCAGCATCTATGGAGCGAAGGAATAGGTGACATAGAAAATAGGTGCAGGAGGAAGCCATTCGGCCCTTCGAGCCAGCACCACCAATGATGTTTTGATTCGAGACCTTTCTTCAGTCTGAAGAAGGGTCTCGACCCGAAACGTCACCTATTTCCTTCGTTCCATAGATGCTGCCTCACCCGCTGAGTTTCTCCAGCATTTTTGTCTACTTATGACCTTATGATTGGATTTGCTCAGATTTTTTGTGAATAAGACATGTTTGGACCGGGTGGGTGTAAAGGTGGTAAACTATACTAAAATAACTTGGCTAAAGGGATCCGTCCTGCCAGTGGGATAGCACATATCCACAGATAATGATGGGGGAGTCTGACACGTTCCCCAGATGTTTGTGAGGAGGACTTCATGAGGTCTCCTGGCTGTGAGGACTTTGTCCAGAGTTAGTCCCCATGCAATTCCCAGGGTTCCATGAACTTCTATTCCTTCGCTGTTTGAGTGTCGCGGCAATGGGCATGTCAGAGAGCAGTTGGGAGTCAACCACATGATGTGGGTCTGGGGGTCCAAGTTGACCAGACCAGCTGAAGATGGCAGATTTCTTACCAGAAATACACATCAGAGAACCAGGTGGATTTTTACAACCAACCAGAAGCTATCATGGTCATCATTACTAAATTCAGTTTTTGTTTTCCAAATTCCAGATTAATAACAGAATTTAAACTGAAAGTGGTATTTAAACTCTGGCCCCTGGATTGTTAGTCCAGGCATGTTGATCCAGATGAGTTTATTGTCATGTACAATATGTCAGGGTGCAATGACATTCCTTGTTCGTATGGAGTTCATAGAATAAACTGTACCCATACTGTATTGATAAATATAACGATACATGCTATTACAAGTGCAAAACAACGGAATGGTGCAAGATTATTGCGCAATCTAAAGTAGTACAAAAAAGATTAAAGTACATTAATGGAATAACTGAATGAGGCAGAGATTATCAGTCTGCTAATTTAACTACTGCATCATCACCTGTAGACACAAAATGCTGGAGTAACTTCTCTCCTGCTGGAGTAACTCAGCGGGTTAGGCAGCATCTCTGGAGAGAAGGAATGGGTGACGTTTCGGGTTGAGACCTTTCCTCAGAGTTCCAGACATCCCAGTACCTGCGCCAGCATCTTCACCTGTGCTGGATCAGAAATTGATTAGGTGTCGGGGGTTACGGGGAGAAGGCAGGAGAATGGGGTTGAGAGGAAATATCAGGGGATATCAGGGGAGATGGGGAGATGGCAGGAACGAGGTACTGAATGTGGATGATCAGCCATGATCACAGTGAATGGCGGTGCTGGTTCGAAGGGCTGAATGGCCTACTCCTGCACCTACTGTCTATTGTCTATTGAAATGATAGATCAGCCATGAATGAATGGCGGAGGAGATTGGATTGGCTGAATGGCCCAATTCTGCTTCTATCATATGAACTTATAAAATCATCGAGGAATGACACGCTCACTCTAACCGGTTAATTTGCCACTTTCAGCTCATCCACACTGTCTAGCTAACACAATTCAAATGGCTTACACTTGACTCGTTTACGGCCTCTACCTTTATGTAAAGGGAGCACTCCTATGTGGATTTGTTCAGAGACTGTTGCAATCAAAAGGAGAAGTCATCACCATACCCTCCATCTGACATCCATGATCTCAAATCCTGGTACTTATTTAGAAGAGTGAAGAGGTGGGATTTGCAGCAAAATGGAGTGCATGTGCCTGCAGATTGACAATAGACAATAGACAAAAGGTGCAGGAGTAGGCCATTCGGCCCTTCGAGCCAGCACCGCCATTCAGTGTGATCATGGCTGATCATCCCCAACCAGTACCCCGTTCCTGCCTTCTCCCCATATCCCCTGACTCGCTAATTTTAAGAGCCCTATCTAGCTCTCTCTTGAAAGCATCCAGAGAACCTGCCTCCTCCGCCCTCTGAGACAGAGAATTCCACAGACTCGCCACTCTCTGTGAGAAAAAGTGTTTCCTCGTCTCCGTTCTGAATGGCTTACTCCTCATTCTTAAAGTGTGGCCCCTGGTTCTGGACTCCCCCAACATCGGGAACATGTTTCCTGCCTCTAGCGTGTCCAAGCCCTTAATAATGTTATATGTTTCAATGAGATACCCTCTCATCCTTCTAAACTCGACTTTAATGAGAGGGTCAGATATCTTCCCCAAAGGAGGGTTTGAATGGGGTAGCTTTGAAGGTGACATGGCTTTCTAGCAGTCTGTCTTCCAGCAAACTACAAATAATTCTTATGCCCGACACTAGTTAGCGACAATGGAACTGTATATCTGAACTCACTGTCCTTCTCATGCTCAGCTTATTTGTACCACCATTCTACCCACTTTCTTGACATCCAGACAGGTGCATGGATAGGAAAGGTTTGGAGAGATATAGGCCAAACGCGGAGAAGCACGACAAGTTTAAATGGGGCATCTCGTTCAGCATGGATGCGTTAGGTTAAAGGGCTGTTTCCGTGCTGAATGACTATGATTCTGTGAGTCTCTGCCTGGCAGCCTTCTACCCAAGAATGCTGCTACTCATGGTGAGAATGTGGTTTGAGGTCAGGTCATCCAAAATCAAAACTTGCAGTCACTCCTCAAACCCTCTGCACCCTCCTTTCCTGTAAGTGAGCAAATATGAGCACAGGCAAAGACACAGGCAGAAGGTAGGCGTTGAAGTAGCAATGTTCCAAAATTTTGAGATTTTATAAATCACGTCTGCAATCTATCCCATCAGATAAAGCATAAAAAGAAGTTTAATTTGACACCTAATTCACTTTCATATCTTCAGTATTAAAAATGTTATGGCCATTTTCATACTCGGAAATTAGCATCTTGTTCCCTATTGCTTTTCCATTGACTTAACACAAAAGCTGTGATCAATACAGTCAAAAACCCATAACTTTCTTAAAAATTAAGAGAACTGAAAGAAATTTTCAGTTATTATAGATTGAAGCATTCTGAAACAAATATGAAACAATCTTACTTGGATGACCTGAAATTGAAGCATATAGTTAGTTACCCAATTGTAGCTAATTACAAAATTCAATTACTAGATGTAAACATCTATCCATTTCTTAAGAAAGTATTAACATTTTTAAATAGCCTAAGTGTCCAAATAACATTCACACAATAATTCACAATATAACATGATTTTTAAATCTCATTGTCATGAGTTTTTAATGTTTAATTCCTGTAAATTAATGGCCATTTAAATCATCTTGCGAGTGGGATTTTGTGGAACGCGATCATTTGGAACGTTGCGGTTGCAGTGAATTTAAACCCCATATCGGCAGGAAAAATACTGCCGGTTCGTATGGGGAAAATCATAAACGTTTCGCAACGTAAAATGTGGATTAAGGTCATCCTAAGAAGCATGTTTATATGTAAAATAAACGGCTTTCCTTTCGCTGTCCCGTACCTGAAATCAGTCCCCATTGTCGGCGTTCACGGCATTAGAAGCGGCATTTTAGTTTACTCCAGCGCTGAAATGGTCCAACGATTTTAAAAAAAAATTCACAGAAGGGCAGTCTGAACAAATCTTCAGCGTTAACTAGCTCCCCGAGAAAATATATCTAGGACAGGCGGTAGAAAACCGCATTTTAATCCCGCCCCCACCCCCCCCCCCCCCCTCAAAGGCGCCAAAGTCACGCACACGCCAGTGACAGAACTGCAGCGCCGCTGAAGGTAAGGTTTGTAACATACCTAATTGAAGGATTGCAGAAGAGTGATTAGCCGTAGTTTTGGATTGATCATGAAGACACTTGATTTAAGCTGCCATCATTTGTTCTTATCCAAATAGAAATGAAATGATAAGCAACAGAGCAACAGTCCCTTCTCTGAACAGGGCAACTACAGGGGAGGACTGTATCATTGAGGTATGGGTGGCACAGTAGCGCAGCGGTAGAGTTGATGCCTTACAGCACCGGAGATCCAGGTTCCATCCTGACCATGGGTGCTGTCTGTACATAGTTTGTGCGTTCTCCCTGTGACCAAGTGTGTTCTCTCGTGCTCTGGTTTGTTCTCACATTCCAAAGACATGCAGGTTTGCAGGTTAATTGGCTTCTGCAAATTGTCCCCAATCTGTAGGGTAGAACTAGTGTACAGGTAATCGCTGGCCGACGTGGACTCGGTAGGCAAAGTGCCTGTTTCCACACTGTATCCCTAAACTAAACTCAAATTTACTCTCATTTGTGGATGATGGGAGATTAGCATTAGCCGATCATCCCAAATTGACAATGAAATGGCGAGGAAGACCTTTCTGAACCCGTGGAGAGGGAAATCTAATGGTATTGCTGAGGTGACACGAGATTGCAAACGCTTGAATCTGGAGCAGCAGGTTATATGCTGGAGGAACTCAGTAAATCGAGCGGCATCTGACGAGGGAAATGGGCAGTCAACATTCTAATCATAACCTTCAATCAATCAATCAGTTTTATTCATCACATACACATATAAATGCAGTGAAATGAATTTGCCAGCAGCTGTACAATCAAAAAAGAACATACAATACACAATAGAATTTATCACAAACATCCACCACAGCATTCTTCACTGTGGTGGAAGGCACAAAGTCCTTTGTTGTCCTGTGGTCGGGGCCATGAACCTCTGCAGTCGCCGTTGCGGGCGGCCATATGTACAGGCCCTCTCGTCGGGACGGTCGAACACACTCCCACGGCTTGGAGGTCCCGAATTGGCGGTTTCCTACCGGAGACCGCGGCTTCAGGATGTTGTAGGCCGCAGGACGGCTGTCGGATCTCTTCTCTGGCTGTCCCCGGCGAGGGAACCCAGGCTCCAGACGGTAAGTCCATGAAGCTCCGCAGACCGCGGCTTCAGGATGTCATAGGCCATGGGCCAGCGATCAGAGCTCTTCTCCGGGGATTCCCAACGAGGGATCCCAGGCTCCGGATACCACAGACCGTGGCTTACGGATGTAACAGTCCGCGGGCCAGCGATTGGAGCACTCCTTTCTGGTGACCCCGGCAAGGGCTCGCCCGCTCCGTGATGGAAAGGTCCACGCTGCGCCCGCTGCTGAAACTCCGGGCCCAACTCCGGGAAAGGCCGCTCCAATCCATGGTGTTAGGCCGCGAAGGAGGCGACATGGAACAGCACAAGTGAGCGGAAGGCTGTAAGTTCGGGGGGGGGGGGAGAGGTTAGAGTAAGTGAGGGTAGTGGACAAGTTGAGGTGATTGATGTCCCGCTGGCTCTTGGAAACGAAAAGGTCTAAGGAAGGTAGAGGGCCATCGGGGGAGTCCAAGAGGACGGGGTCCGGTGGAGACGGGAGAAGTGGGCATCACTGGATGGTGAGGACTCCTTCCCATAGAAAAAGGCACAGAGGCGGGACCCTTCCATTACAGGCTTGTCACGTCCTTCCATCCAATCCATCTACATGATGCATCACACCACAAAGGCTGGAAGTATCATCAACCATGTTTGCCATGCTGGCCATTTCCTTTTCTCTCTTCTACCTTGTGAGCGGATATTGAAAGCCTGGGTATCCAGAACAATTCTTCCCCACTGCTATCAAACTCCATTACTTCTTTCACTCCTACTGTTAAACTTACCTTGTTCAGTTATCCTGTCATTGTGCTTTAATTTTTTGAATAGTATTTCAGATTTACCACAATCGTGTTTTTCTACCGTTTTTCACTCACAATATTATTTATTACTGGATTTATCTTTACTGCATGTATATTGTTTACTCCTATGAAGGTATATGAGCTCCTATGAAGGATTTGAGTCTAGGAGCAGGGAGGTTCTACTGCAGTTGTACAGGGTCTTGGTGAGACCACACCTGGAGTATTGCGTACAGTTTTGGTCTCCAAATCTGAGGAAGGACATTATTGCAATAGAGGGAGTGCAGATAAGGTTCACCAGACTGATTCCTTATGAAGAAAGACTGGATAGACTTGGTTTATACTCTCTAGAGTTTAGGAGATTGAGAGGGGATCTTATAGAAACTTACAAAATTCTTTAGGGGTTGGACAGGCTAGATGCAGGAAGATTGTTCCCGATGTTGGGGAAGAAAAAAAAAAAAAAAAACCAACAAAATTAAAAAAAAAAAACATTTCAAAAAAAAAAAAAAAAAAAAAAAACCAGGACAAGGGGTCACAGCTTAAGGATAAGGGGGAATAACCGAGATGAGAAGAACTTTTTTCACACAGAGTGGTGAATCTCTGGAACTCTCTGCCACAGAGGGTAGTTGAGGCCAGTTCATTGGCTATATTTAAGAGGGAGTTAGATGTGGCCCTTGTGGCTAAGGGGATCAGGGGGTATGGAGAGAAGGCAGGTACGGGATACTGAGTTGGATGATCAGCCATGATCATATTGAATGGCGGTGCAGGCTCGAAGGGCCGAATGGCCTATTCCTGCACCTCATTTCTATGTTTCTATGTTTCTATATGAACAGGGAATTTCATTACCCCATGGCGTTTATGACAATAAACTAATCTGAATCTGAATCTGAATCTGAGAAGATGGTGTGTGATTTGCAGGTGACAGAGTAGCCAAGTGATTGCAACCTTTACCATCCAAGTATTTTAGATTGAGGTGTTTCCTTGGACGCTAAGCCTTGATGATTCGTTGCCATTTGTTTTGTATAAATGCACAGCAAACGTGTCAATGATTAAATGAAATGAAAGCTCAGGGTGTTTTTCTTGTATTCATTGACAGTGTTGCGAAAGTGGAAGCTGTAATATTTAGACACTGCAGTAATGTATTTCCAAGGCACGATAATGTGTGACTCGAAGGATAACTTGAGGTGGATGCATCCCCTGGAACCTTGTGACCGGGTACAGGTTTCGGAGAAAATGCAGAAGATTGTTGACAAATTGGACCAATGCATTCTGCAAATAGTACACATTGTAAACCACACAACAGCGGAGATGAGGGTGTGAATTTTCAGCTATTTGGGGTGGGGTGGGGGTGGGGAGGGGGGAAGATATAGATCATGCAAACTATCACGCTGTGAATGGTGTTATCCATTCTAGCTGACATTGAAGCAAAACACACAATGAAGTTTAGAATATTCTGTTGCACAACTGATTTGTTCCTGAGTGGATCTGGACATACTTTTGAAAAGTTGGCCTATTTTAATTACTTCAACATTTATGCGACTTGTCCATTTAAGGATCTGGTTAATTGCTGCACACATGATGTCGGTGGTGGGAGATACAGTAACAATAATGTCATTGAGAGAGAAGAGAATGTGGCCTCACTTTCTCTTGTCAAAGAACGTCATCACCTAGTACTTACTTGTGTGTGTGTGTGTGTGTGTGTGTGTGTGTGTGTGTGCGTGCGTGCGTGCGTGCGTGCGTGTGCGTGCGTGCGTGTGTGTGTGTGTGTGTGTGTGTGAAGGTTGCTTGCTCCTTATCAGCCAAATACCTGAATATTGTCCAGGTATTTCTGCAGTTCCAGCAAGCAAGAACTGTTTTATTTTCCAATGGTGTGGAAACTGAAATGAACTCATTTGAAAGCTTCACAACATCCAATGGGTGTAACATTATCGAGGAGACTGGTGAAGATGGTTGATCCCAGGGCACCTCATTGAGGGATTCCAGCAGGAAATCCTCCACAGTGCCATTTAGATGATTGACCGCCAACAACCACAAATACATTACTTTTCCATTGGAAGAGAAGATTTCCTTATTGAAGTTGTTCTCTTCAGCTGGTGGAGAGTTTTGCCTTTGATTTCTATTTGCTTTGTCATAGAGTCATACAGCATGGAAACAGGCCCTTCAGCCCAACTTGACCACACCGACCAACATCGCCCATCTACACTAGTTCCACCTGCCTGCATTTGGCCCATATCCCTTTAAACCAGTGGTTCCCAACCTTTTTTTGGCCATGCCCCACCTAATCACCTCTAAAATCCTGATGCCCCCCTCCCCCCCCATGTGGTGATATATAATTCTTATCATTTAAAAAGTGAACTCCGTTTCAGCTGAAGAAGCTTAAAACGCCAATACCTTGGTTTAAACAAGCTTCAAAAGAACATGGCATCCATGAAAAAGAAAAATGAAATAAACAAAAGAGAGTTAATGTTCTGAGCAAGAAATTACTAAAAAATTGTTAAAAAAAAGAAAAAAACATTAGGTGGTATTAAAATAATAATAATGATAAATATGATCATAAAAGAGTATTCACAGGTAATAAAGAGAGAGAAAATTTCTATATTAGAATATTGAAATATTTGTGGATTGTCTCATACGAAAAATCGAAAATTTGGACCCAGACCTCCTCAGTCGCGCTCAATTGCCCCCCTTAAAAATCAAATTGCCCCCCTGTGGGGCGTACGCCCCACGTTGGGAACCACTGCTTTAAACCGATCCTATCCATGTACCAGTCTAAATGTTTCTTAAACGTTGCGATAGTAGCTGCCTCAACTACCTCCTCTGGAGGCTTGTTCCATACACCCACTACCCTTTGTGGAAAATAATTACCCCTTAGATCCCTATTAAATTTTCCCCCCCTCACCTTAAACCTATACCCCATGGTTCCCGATTTCCTTACTCTGGGCAAAAGACTCTATGCATTTACTATTACTGACTCTATTCCTCTCATGATTTTGTACACCTCTATAAGATCGCCCCTCATCCGATCTCGAGGAATCAAGTCCTAGCTTGTTCAACCTCTCCCTTTTGCTTAAGCCCTCGAGTCCTGGCACCATCCTCGTAAATCTTCTCTGCACCTTTTCCAGCTTGACAGCACTCTTTCCAATAACATGGTGACCAAAACTGAACACAATACTCTAAATGCAGCCTCACCACAGTCTTGACCGTCCAACGTATGCTGTGACTCATTAAGGCCAATGTGGTTTAATGCAGCTCTTTGATGTCAGAATCAATCAAAGGCCGTTTTGATTCTATAGAGAGTCATCCTCACTCGCTTGTAGAAATCTGTCTGTGTTTGTAACCATAAGATTATTATAAGGTCTTTAACTGAGTAGTCCTTGTGGAACGCAGGATAATTGTGTCGTAACTGTGTGTATTGAATTAGTCATGCTCTTGTGGACGTTGCAGAAGTAATCATCTCATTCAAGGAGTTTGAATACCTGTCTTTGCCATAGTGTTATCTGATTGTATAGCCTTTGATTTCTTTGCTGGTTATTGCGTGTAACCTGGGAAAGCGTGAATTAGTCCAATTGGATTTGACTTATGTTAAAGAGGGAACTGCAGATGCTGGAGAATCGAAGGTTACACAGAAAAGCTGGAGAAACTCAGCGGGTGCAGCAGCATCTATGGAGCGAAGGAAATAGGCAACGTTTCGGGCCGAAACCCTTCTTCAGACTGATCAGGGGTGGGGGTGGGTGGGGACAAGAAAGGGAAAAGGAGGAGTAGCCGGAAGGCTGGAGGGTGGGAGGAGACAGCAGGGGAGCTGAGGAAGGGGAGGAGACAGCAAGGACTAACAGAATTGGGAGAAGTCGATGTTCATGCCCCCGGGATGCAGACTCCCCAGACGGAATATGAGGTGCTGTTCCTCCAATTTCCGGTGCTGCTCGCTGTGGCCAGATTTGTGCTCGATTTGACTTATGTTTTGTTACCCTGAGCAAATTGTTACATCATCACGTTACCTGTGTTGTGGATGGAATGTTGGCCCGGTTAGTTCAGTTGTAGAACTCTTCAACCCTACAACCAGTTAGTTTTGATTAGCCTAACAGCTCAGCTCAACCCAAAGCAATCACCTATTTGTCGATGTAAAGTGTTATGAATTAATTTAATTGAAGACCAACTTGGGTAATGTTGAAGATCTTGAGGATAGGCAAGGTAATCCACTCTGTATTGTTGCCAAGAAAGCTGGTCAATGCTTGAGCCTTGTTTGTGGTATCCAAGCCCATCAGAAGCCCACTGCAAGTGGCGGTGCTGCCTTAGCAGCTGCGGCTCGCCTGCAGTCCGTCTGTTTTTCTTTTTTTTTTTGTTCTTTTGTCCTGTTTTAGTTAATTTTAGTTTATTAGGTTGTGTATGTGTGTGGGGGAGAAACGTGTTTTTGGTCTCTTCCTTCAGGGGGGATGTGACCTTTTCTTGTCGTATCCCCGTCTCCGTCTGCACTGAGGCCTAATGGCGGAGCTGGCAGCTTCGGAGCTGTGGCGGTGTTCCGGCGGCCGCGACCCGACCTCGGGCCAAGTGGACGACATCGTCGGGAGCTCGCAGGTTACAGGTTGGTGACCTGTTTTTCCGGAGCTCCCGCAACAACAGCTTCGTCCGCTGGACTGGAGGGCGGCAGCTTCGACCACCCCGGGCCGCGGAGTTTGAACCAGCCCGTTCGTGAAGCTCGGATTCAGCCGCGGGACTAACTTACTTACCATCACCTGGTGGGGTCACAACATCGGAAGCTTGGATCGCCTCGGTGCCGAGGGAGAACAAAGAGGGAAGAGATAGAGACTTTAAGACTTTTGCCTTCCATCACAGTGAGGAGGTGTCTGGCGAACTCACTGTGGTGGATGTTAAATTTGTGTTTATTGTGTGTTTTTGTCATTTTTATTATATGTATGTCTGCAAGGCACAAAATTTCATTCAGACCGGAAGGTCTGAATGACAATAGAGGATACTTTGACTTTGTCTCCTCAGATCCTGGTGAACTTCTACCGCTGCACCATCGAGAGCATCCTTACCAACTGCATCACAGTACGGTATGGCAACTGCTCTGTCTCCGACCGGAAGGCATTGCAGAGGGTGGTGAAAATTGCCCAACACATCACCGGTTCCTCGCTCCCCTCCATTGAGTCTGTCCAAAGCAAGCGCTGTCTGCGGAGGGCGCTCAGCATCGCCAAGGACTGCTCTCACCCCAACCATGGACTGTTTACCCTCCTGCCATCCGGGAGGCGCTACAGGTCTCTCCGTTGCCGAACCAGCAGGTCGAGGAACAGCTTCTTCCCGGCGGCTGTCACTCTACTCAACAACGTACCTCGGTGACTGCCAATCACCACCCCCCCCCGGACACTTATTATTATTTATTCAAATCGTTTGCTATGTCGCTCTTCCAGGGAGATGCTAAATGCATTTCGTTGTCTCTGTACTGTACACTGACAATGACAATTAAAATTGAATCTGAATCTGAATCTGAATCTTTGAATGTTTTTTGTATCCTTCTCTCCCTGTAAGCTATGTCATCACTTGCCACTATACATGACTGAACGCAGCAGCACAGCAGAGATTGGTTCTGATCTAGGAAAAAATACAAAAAGTGCTGGAGTTACCCAATGGGTCGGGCAGCATCCCTGGAGAACGTGGATAGGTAATGTTTCGGGTCACCAATCCATGTTACCCAGGCATGCTGCAATGACCTGTTGAGTTACTCCACGGGTGAGGCAGCATCTATGGAGCGAAGGAAACGTCGCCTATTTCCATCGCTCCAAAGATGCTGCCTCACCCGCTGAGTTTCTCCAGCATTTTTGTCTACCTTCAATTTTCCAGCATCTGCAGTTCCTTCTTAAACATGTTGAGTTACTCCAGCACTTTGTGTCTTTTTTTGTAAACTAGCACCTACAGTTCCTTATTTGTACATTTGTTCTGATCTGCAGGCTGTGGGTTCCATCTGTGGCATGGTGCTTTTGCTGTTTAGCATGCAGTTGAAGTGTGCAAAGATAAGTGTTTTGTAGGTTTTGCTGGGCTGACACTGTGGTTTTGGTTATACCCTGAAATGTACTTTCCCATACATCATTGGACAATGGTTAAACCCCTGGCTTGATGGCAATTGTAGAGAGAGGGATACGTTAGGCATGAGGTTTCATTTGCTGAGAAACAGAAATCTGCTGCTGATGGCCACAGCACCTCTTACTTACCCACCGATATTCCGTTATGTTGTGATTCTCATAGAAACATCGAAACAGAAACATTGGTGCAGGAGTAGGCCATTTGGCCCTTCAAGCCAGCACCACCATTCAATATGATCATGGCTGATCATCCAGTCTCAGTACCCCGTTCCTGCTTTCTCCCCATATCCCTTGATTCCGCTACCCCTAAGAGTTATATCTAACTCTCTCTTGAAAACATCCAGTAAATTGGCCTCCACTGTCTTCTGTGGCAGAGAATCCCACAGATTCACAACTCTCTGGGTGAAAAGATTTTTCCGCATCTCAGTCCTAAATGACCTCCCCCTTATTCTTAAAATGTGACCCCAGGTTCTGGACTCCCCCAACACTTTTCCTGCATCTAGCCTGTCCAATCCCGTAAGAATGTTATGTTTCTATAAGATATCCTATCATCCTTCTAAATTCCCAGTGAATATAAGCCCAGTTGTCCCATCGTTCCATCGTATGTACTCATGTGTTCCAGTGGGATTGCCGCACAACCATTTGTAGAATGGGCTTATATGAAGATAGACAGTTTCCAAAGTCTGATGAAGAGTCTCCACCCGACACATCACCTATTCATTTTCCCCGGAGATACTGCCTGACCCACTGAGTTACTCCAGCTTTTTGTGTCTATCTTCAATGTTCCCAAATAACTCTGCTATTGTAAGCTCCACCAATATTGCCAAGGGGCAGGTGTGACAAGGAGATGAATGAGTAGAAAGTCAGGAAGGTTTTCTCTGTGTTAGTTCTCTCATCATTCACCACAGAGCCAGTCAGGCAGGTATGACCAGAATGCATTTGCCAGCCTGGTTTATAACAATGCCATTCGGCCTCTTTTAATGCTGGACTTCCCAGACTAGAAAACATTCCCTCTCCTTGCTACTCTCAGTCTTTCTTCCAAATGATGTTAAACATATGCAACACTATCAGCTGTGGGAGGACAAGGGCTGCATCCAACAGGATGTTTCCTGTCCCATGTTCTCGCCCATGGGACTTCTTGAATTCAGGGGAAACATTGAAGACTCTCGGTGCTGCCTTTGGTGAGTCAGCCTGCCAGCGAAGGGCCTGTCCCACGAGCATGCGACTGCATGCGGCACGCGCGACTAAAGCAGAAGCGGGGGCTGCGCGGAGGTCGAGTGAGTGACATGAAGTTCAAGCGAAGTCCGCGGGAAGTTTGCGCGTGACGTACGGCGTCAAGACGGTGCTTATGTCGTCAAGACGCTGTGCATGCCCGTCGGTGTCAAGGCGGCTGCGGGCCGGCAGGCCGTTGCCGCGCGGAATTTTTGAACACGGTCAGTTTTTCGGAGCCCCACGCAATGTCGGGACCAACCCCGCACAACTCCATACGGCTCCGGCGATCGAAGTGGGACCGGCCCCGCGAGGCCGTACAGCTCAAGCGACCACGTTAGGTCTCGCTCACCACATGGAGTCACATGCTCGTGGGACAGGCCTTTGAGACACAGTATAAGTGATGAAGAGTGATATTTTGGCTTAGAATTTGTCAGACATTTTTTATATATGTAGCTGTACTCAAACTGATCTCGAACACTTTATTTTATGTTGGCACAATTTTCCAGATGTTGATGAAATTAATTTTAAGAGCCCACCATGACATATCTATTGCTAAGGATGATACAGAGTATTCTGCTGGCTTTCATTCTAGTTATTGATTTTTGGAACAATAGGGCATACTGAACAACTTATAAGGCCATTGCAATGGGCTGATAAGAATCCTGTTCATCTAAAGTCATATATAGCAGAACAACAATTTTTTTCCACAAAGAGAGTTAGTTACAGCCATCATTATGATATGATTTTTTTTAAATTAATTAACTAACTTCCCAACAAGGTTCGATTTTATCATTTAAAAATAAATTGGATAGGTATATGGACGGGAAAGGAATGGAGGGTTATGGTCTGAGTGCAGGTAGATGGGACTAGGTGAGAGTAAGTGTTCGGCACGGACTAGAAGGGCCGAGATGGCCTGTTTCCGTGCTGTAATTGTTATATGGTTATATGGTTAACAAAGTAGCCGAACCAGTATGTGAGTCGCAAAAACAAGACTGGGCATTTCACGCATTCAGAAGTGCCAAAGAAGATCCATGTTGGCTTCCTCCTGAGATGCCCACCATCAAAGTGTTCAATTCCATCCCGAGGATATCAAAGAACAGCTGGGAACGCTGGATAGAGCAAAGACTATGAAACAAAACAATTTCCCTACTCTCATCAAGAAAACCTGTACTTCAGAACTGACTGTGCCTCTCGTCTAGCCACACTTAACACACTGGTATCCATCCAGTAGTGGAAAATTACCCAGCTATGTCCCATTCATAAAAAGCAGGATAAATCCAATCCAGCTCACCCAATTAATCTAATCTCAATCATCAGCAAAGTGATGGAAGTCATCACCCACAGTGCAATCAACCAACACTTACTCACCAATTTCCATTGAATGGTTCACCAGGACCTCTCAGCTTCAGACCTTATCATAATCTTGGTTCAGATTTGAGTGTGGCATGAAAATACCCTGGTAAAACTGAAGTCATTGGACAACAACAGAAAAACATTGCAGTGTCTGGAGAAAAACTCCCACAGAGAGAGATCGCTTCATTACCGTGGAGGTCAATCATCCCAACCACAAAGACACCCCTGTATGTTTCTCAAGGAAGGGTATGAGGCGCAGCCACCTTTAACTGCTTCATCATTGACCTTCCTTCCATCATAAGGTCAGAAGTCAAGTCAAGTCAAGTTTATTCATCACATACACATACAAGATGTGCAGTGAAATGAAAAGTGGCAATGCTCGCGGACTTTGTGCAAAAAAAACAAACAAACAACCAACCAAACAAACTACAAACAGAATGGAACAGAATCACATTATTTTACATATTAAATATTGTGGGCGGAAGGAAAAAGGGAAAAAAACAGCAATTTAAAAAAAAGCAGTAGAGTGGTACAGTAAAAGTTAGTCCCTGGTGAGATAGGAGTTTACAGTCCTACAGGAGCGGAGATGATTACACAATCCTCAATGACATTTGCACAGCCTCTATCACCAGCAAGTGTATTGGCACACACTGTCTGCAAGTTCTCTTCAGTTTACACATCATCCTCATTTGGAAGTGTATTGCCTTATCCATCATCCTCACTGAATCTAAATTCTGAAACCCTTCCCCAATGGTGCAGGGAGAGTACCTTCACCATGAAAACTCGAGCAAAGTTGTTCTCAGCTCAGTTGCACTTAGAAGTTCTCCTTGCAAGCATCTAAAGACTGGTGTCTAACGTGGGAGAGATGCCCGGTTGTCTGGTCATTACCATCACATGGGTGGGATAGATGTGAGTCACGTGACAGAGAAAGGTAACGGGACTGGTCAAGAGAGAGAATTCATTATGAGTACCCAGACCCTCTCCAGATTGGGAACATGAGTACAATTCCTAAGAACTGTTCATAACCCGACCAGTTCGCCAGTCGGAATGCAGCCGCCTGGCATTACGATTAAATAAAACAGGCCAACCAAGGGCAACATGTAGTTATACCAGGGCTTTTAACTCAACCATTCAGATCTTTCCACAAACTGTTCCCACTTGGCAGATGATGTTTGCAGCCAGCAAATCCACCCCACCGGTCTCTCAAACCACTTGGCCATCTATACGGGCTGAACATACTGTAAGCCGGGCATTTGTAACCTGGAGAAGTCATTTGAGGAAGGACATTCTTGCTATTGAGGGAGCGCACCGTAGGTTTACAAGGTTAATTCCCGGGATGGCGGGACTGACATATGCTGAGAGAATGGAACAGCTGGGCTTGTACACTCTGGAGTTTAGAAGGATGAGAGGCAATCTCATTGAAACATATAAGATTGTTAAGGGCTTGGACACGCTAGAGGCAGGAAACATGTTCCTGACGTTGGGGGAGTCCAGAACCAGGGGCCACAGTTTAAGAATAAGGAGTAAGCCATTTAGTACGGAGACGAGGAAACACTTTTTCTCACAGAGAGTGGTGAGTCTGTGGAATTCTTTGCCTCAGAGGGCGGTGGAGGCAGGTTCTCTGGATGCTTTCGAGAGAGAGCTAGATAGGGCTCTTAAAAATAGCAGAGTCAGGGGATATGGGGAGAAGGCAGGAACGGGGTACTGATTGGGGATGATCAGCCATGATCACATTGAATGGCCGTGCTGGCTCGAAGGGCCAAATGGCCCACTCCTGCACCTATTGTCTATTGTCATTTAGTAGCAATGCTGAGAGTGCAAGAATGGAAGTAGACAGGACATGAGGTGAAATGTTTCCCTGCCGCTAATGGGAACCCCTTTGTAAAATGGATTTTGCTTGCGATGAGACAAAAATACTCCAGGACTACATAGAAAATGTCAAAGGATGACTACTGATGTTATTAACGTTATTTTGGTGACACAGACATGTTCTGTGGAAAATAACGATGTCATTGACGTCTGCCACCTGTCACAGTGCACACTTGCTAATTTTCCTTTGCTCGTCAATAATCTTGGGGAGGGTACATGCTCTCCATTGTGAAAATATAGCAGCAACATCTTCTGGAGGATACGGATAGGTGACAATTTGGGACGGGACCCTTCATCAAACTGTTTGCAGTGGGGGGGGGGGGGGGGGGGGGGAAGCTGGAAGAGAGGTGGGGTTGGAACAAAACCTGGGAAAAGATTGTTGGATGGAAGTGCAAGAGGTTTTTGATTGGCAGATAGGTGGAGAAAGGTCAAGATGAAAAGGAGATAAACGCGTGAAAATGGGAACTAAAGAATGGGGACAAGACAGACAAAAGGGTGTTGATAAGAAGAGTAATTCAATTCAATTCAACTTTAATGTCATCGCACAAATACAAGTATGAATACAACGAAATGCAGTTTTGCGTCAGTCCGTAGTAGTTGTGCATAAAGAAATTTAAAAAAAATAGAAAGAGAGAAGATACAGAATAATCAAAAAATACAGAATAATTAAACAATGGGGACGGAGGGGCCGGAGAAATCTATCGGCGGGACTCAGAGTTCAGCAATGTGATTGTATTGTTGTAGAAGCTGTTCCTCATCCTACTAGTACGTGACCTGATGCTCCTGTACCGCCTCCCTGATGGGAGGAGGGCAAACAGTCCATGGTTGGGGTGTGAGGGGTCTTTGATGATCTTCCCAGCCCGTCTCAGACACCGTTTTCGGTGGAGGGCATCCATGGCAGGGAGCGGGGCACCGATGATGTGCTGCGCGGTTTTCACCACCCGTTGTAGTGCCTTCCTGTCCGCAGCAGTGCAGCTGCTGTACCATACCGTGAAGCAGGTGGTCAGGATACTCTCTATGGTACAGCGGTAAAAGTTGGTCAGGATCCGGGGGGACAGGTGGGCTTTCTTGAGCCTCCTCAGGAAGTAAAGGCACTGCGGCGTACGGCGGCAGGCGCGGGCACACCGCGACGCCCTGTGTCTCCCTTTCAAGGGAGACGCTAAAAATGCATTTCGTTGTCTCTGTACTGTACACTGACAATGACAATAAATTGAATCATTTCATTTCATTTTCATTTGCTGTGCAGTGAAAGAGTAGTGAAATGTATAGCCAGAGAGAGGGCTATGGGTGGAAGGGAACAGGGAGAGGGGAAGGCGGTGGGATAGTGGGAGAATGAGTGCACAGCAGGGGGAGATTGGAAGGCGGGGACATGAATGAAGAACAAATAAACCCCCCAGAAATGGGGTTAACTAAATGGGAGAATTCATTGTTCATACCATTAGGTTCTAAGCTACCCATGCAGAACATGAATGCTGTTGCTCTAGTTTGTAAGTGGCCTAACCCTGGCAATGGAGGAGGCCCAGGAGATTACCTTGCCTATTTCCATCGCTGAAACGTTGCCTATTTCCTTCGCTCCATAGATGCTGCTGCACCCGCTGAGTTTCTCCAGCATTTTTGCCTACCCAGGATAGAAAGATCGGTATGAGAATGTGAGGGGAGTTGAAATGCTTAGTGCCCAGGAGATCCTGTAGGCTTAAGTGGACCAAACACAGGTGCTTGGTGAAATAGTCGCCTAGTCTACACTTGGTCTCGCCAATGTAAAGGAAGCACCGAATGTAATGGATGAGATTAGAGGAGTATATGAATCTAAGTCTCATCTAGAAGGGCTGAAAGGGTAACTGGATGCAGGTGAGGTGGGAGGTGTAGGGGCAGATGTGGGGAGGAGGCGATTTGGATGGGAATGGATGGGTGATCCATGGAGTAACAGAAGGAGTGGTCTCCACAGAAAGCAGAAAAGCGTGGGGATAGGAAGATGTGACTGGTGATGGGATCACATTGTAGATAGCGGAAATGTCAGAGAATGATGTGTTGGATGCAGACGGGGAGGCTGGTGGGTGGAAGTTAAGGTGCGGGGAAAATGAGAGTAGGGAATGGCGTCCCTGCAAGAGGCAGGGCACGAGGAGGTACAGTATAGTCAAGATGGCCATGGGAGTCAGTGAATATGTCATAGATGTCAGATGGAAGTCTAACCCCTGTGATGGAGAAAGGGAGATCAAGAAAGGAAGAGAGGCATCAGAGATAGTTGAAGTGAATTTGAGAGCAGGATAGAAGATAGTGGTCAAGTTGATGAAATCATGATTTAATCCTGAAAGGGTACAGGATGCAGTTATGGATTTGGCAGAGTAAAGGGCCTGTCCCACCAGCATGCGATTGCATGCGTCTAGCACGACCAAACGTGGTCGCTTGAGGCGTACGGCCTCGCGGGGCCGGTCCCAAGTCAAACCGCGGAGGGGTATGGAGCTGTGCGGGGCTGGTCCCAACATTATACCCACCAATCAGCTGGGCAGGAGGCGGGCCGACTAAATTTGGACGTCGCACGGCATTGGGCGGTGACGTCATCGCTCAATGCCAGGCGCTATGCGTCGCCGTCAAGACGCTGTGTACGACCTCAAGACACTGCATACGCCCGTCGAGAAGCTGCGGGCTAACAGGCCGTTGTCGCGCGAGATTTTCGGACAGTGCAAGATTTTTGGAGCCCCGCGCGATGTCGGGACTAGCCCCGCACAACTCCATATGCCTCCGCCGATTGAAGTGGGACCGGCCCCGCGAGGCCGTACGCCTCAAGTGACCACGTTTGGTCGCGCTAGACGCATGCTATCGCATGCTGGTGGGACATGCCCTTAAGAGTTGGGGATGTATGTTTCAAACAAGAGCTACTCAACGTAGTCAACAAGAAGCAGGCATAGCTGGAGCCCACGCGAATGTGGCAGAGACAGAGAAACGGAGAGTAATGGAAGTACTTTGGTGAAGTACTCTGGGAAGACCTATAGGGGTAGGTCACTAGAGAGGATACAGAGGAGATTCATCAAGATGCCTGGGATGGAGCATTTCAATATGGAGAAACAGGGTTTGTTTTTCTGGAGCAGAATGAATGGATGATGGAATGAATGAATGAATGAATGAATGAATGAATGAATGAATGGATGTATGAATGAATGATTGAATGAATGATGAATGAATGATTGAATGAATTGATACTTTCTTGTCACATGTGACAAGTCACAGTGAAATTCTATGCTTGTATACCTAAGGTATGCAAATGGTTGCCCATAAAGGGCACTGACAAAGTTACAGAATATCCGCGCCACATCCCCTTTGTTCTACCCCCCCACCCCTCCGCCTCACGACATTCCCCCCACGCCAGGTCATCCACTGTTCCTTCCCTTGGCAGCGCATTCTCACTCCCACGTGGTCCGTCCACGTCCGTCCGGCGCCATCATCGACCGCCGCACTGACCTCTCCATATCGCTGCTGGCTGGGTCCTGTCCTGTTCGGATGCCTCCGTGGTGCCGACCCAGGCCCCAGCCATGGCCTCCGCTGACCTAGGCGCCATCGGGACACTTGCGCCTCCTTGGCTCCTCCAACATAGGCCTCGGGCTCTGCCAACTCCACCGGCCACAGGCTCCGACCCGTGAAGGCTCCGGCCTCACCGACTCCGCTGGCCGCGGGCTCATATACGTGAGATATGCAAAAATCATGAGGGACATAGTTTGGGTGTAATTGAAATATTATCCCATAGCAGAGCTAGAGGGAATAGATTCATGGTAAAGAGGAAAAGATTTTGAGTGGATCTAAGGTTTCACCCAGAGAGCGGTTGGAATGTGGAACATACTCCCTGAGTGTGTGGAAGTGGCAGAGATTCTCAGAACATCTAAGAGGCATCTGGATGATCATTTGACTTACAAAGGCTTGGAGGATTATGAAAATAGTATAGATGGGTATTTACTAGTTGGCAAGGACGTTGATGGGTTGAATGGTCTCTGTATGACCCTACCCAGGATTGAATCATGATGGCTTGTACAATTCCATCCATCCATGGGAAAAAGGTAAACATTGATTGTGGCATAGAGCGTTCTGCCGATGTCTGATTCATTGATATAATGCAGACTTTGAGAAGATCCTGGTGTTTCCTGTTGCAGATTGAAAAGAACCCAAGATATACAAGTCAATATTGACAATCGCACAAAGCGCTATTCAAAATTTGTCCTGAAATACTTTATGGTGGCTTGATATAAAGTAAGTGCCTCCTTCCTTCATGAAGTGAGAGCATCTCATATGGACGACTGCTCCCTAAGTACACACAGTAGGTTGGCTCATCTTATATGACCTCTCTTCCCCCAACGGCAGTGGCTTCCATTTTCTACTGTCTCTTTCATGATCGAACCTCAAAAACAGTCCCATGAGAATACTTATGATTGCATTTAGACAAGCAACAGCATTGCAATGCAAGCAAACCCTTTCCCTGTTTAAAAATGTAAAATCTCCAGTGGTCATTTGTAGAGCACAAATATAGAGCGTCAAATTTAACAAGCAGATTGAATTTTTTTTTTGTGTGGCAAAGAAAACAACTCTCGTGTCAATGGTCTCTTGTTTGGTGTAACTGTTCAGTGTACAAACTCCTTAGACCCATATGCGAATATGCAAGGACTGCAACTTTGAATGACATGCTGTCTGTTGACGGACACCACATGCGTGCATTTTACAAGGTGTTTTTCCGAAGTGACTTTTTTAGATTTCAGTTTGTTCATCTTGCCCCGTTATCTTTCAAATTCACATCCACCAGCAGGGTTCATTCAGGGTTGAAACAAAACACTGAGGTAGAATTGGTTTGGCCATGAACACCATGAAATTCCTGTACAAATCGTTTGTAACTTTTAAGTCTTTCAAGTTATTGGTTATCTGTTAACTTTCATCACATTTGTCTCTTTGTTGTGAAAGGTTGTGTCAAACTCTGACATTTCATATCCTTACTGCACATCCCTGAATCCCAAAGTTTGTTTGGTTGTTTTGTTGTTCCGCGAGCATTGCCACTTTCATTTCACTGCACATCTCGTATGTGTATGTGACAAATAAACTTGACTTGACTTGAATCTTACTTCGAAACAAAAAGTGCTGGAGTAACTCAGCGAGTCAGGCAGCATCTCTAAAGGTCACAGATAGGAGACATTTGGGGTCAGGACACCACTTCAGATCTCACTTGGTTGAATGGCAAAGACTATTTACCATGTGTGTAAATGGTAGTTTTTTAAACAACAATATTACTTTTTAAGTGTGGCAATTTATGCACCAATATTTTCCGTTACAATTGGCCCCAAGACTTTAACTTTAGCACCAGCAATCATTTTCATAAATGCTCGTGAGCAACTCAGATAACTGGACCACATGTTGAGTATCAGGACTCAACATGAGTCGAGTACAGCGGCCTTATAGATACTTTCTAGAGTCTTAAGCCCCTTGACTCATACTCGCAGCATGGTCGACACGAGGTCATAGGAGGTCTTTGTAACTCTCCTTCATGCTCGAGAGTAGTCCCCGTGTACTCGAGGCCTCAGCTAAGTCGCAACGTATTTTTCAACGTTGAAAAATGCCCGTGAGTAAAAAAAGGTCGCCATGGAAAAAAATTTTTACTCGTAGGTTTAGTCGTAGTAGGTCGTACTAGGTCGGCATGTTAGTCGTAGGTAATCGAGGGTAGTCGAAGGTAGTCGTAGAGTCTTCATCATAGTCGAAGGGAGGTCGAAGGAGATCGAAGGAGGTCTCCACTTCACTCTCCACTATTCGGTGTCCAATTTTCCCGAAGCTAGTTGATGCTAATCTTCTACATAGTTGAAGGAGGTCTTCAACATGACAAACTCTCCTAAACTCGCCAATTAGGTCGCCCAAGTGGGACAGCCCCTGTAAACTACTGAGTGTTTCCCTCCGTATAATCCTTCTTCCTGCTTTTTTTGTAGACAAAAACAAGCCGATACACATATAACAGATGCTATTGGTTGCGGTACATCAACCTGGTTTTTAACTCTGTACCTGCGCTCACCATCATAAAAGTAGCACTAATCCTTCACATCCAGAATGCTTCACCAACGCACACCAAACAAACTAAGTGCTGGAGGAACTCAGCAGATCAGGAAGCATCTGTGGAGGGAATTGACAGGCAACATTTCGGGTTGGGACCCTTCTTCGAACTGCAAGCCGGGACCACTGACTCTGCTGATGCCCACAGATTCCACGGCCATTTCCAGATCAGGGCTCTTGACACCGTCACCAACGCTGCCCTTCCCCTGGCGTTGACTATGCCACTTCAGCCACCACCCCCCTCAACCCCTACACCACTCTGACCTCCTCTCCTCCATTCATGGCACTTCCCGCGAGCCCTCCCGTTTCCTGCCTTCCTCAGGCCTGTGTCTGACTCCAGCGGGAATGTCTTTGATAGCGTGGAGACCAAGGTTCTCCAGAATGCAAAACTGCATTCAGTGCCATCTTTGAAAGGAAACAAAGAGTTTCTAGTCATAGCTAAACAAAAACACGAAGAAACAAACTCAGACTGAGTCTGAAGAATGGTCTGAACCAAAACATCACCTATCTATGTCCTTCAGAGATAGACAAAAAGCTGGAGTAACTCAGCGGGTCAGGCAGCATCTCGGGAAAAAATGGAATAGGTGACATTTCAGGTCGAGACCCTCCTTCAGAGATGCTGCCTGACCCGCTGAGTGACTCCAGCACTTTGTGTCTTTTTCAATAAACCAGCATCTGCACTTTCTTAACCATGTCCTCCAAGTCAAGTCAAGTCAAGTCAAGTCAAGTTTATTTGTCACATACATGAACAATCTGTCATGTGGAGGACAAATGATGAAATTAGGACAATGGAGAAAAAAAAATGTCAGTGGTGGAATTGTGAAATCCAGAACACAGTCGCTAGAAAAAGAGAATTCTGAAATCCAGCTGATCAGATAGCATCTGCGGGGAGAGAAAACTGGGTCAAAATGTTGTGGATAACCTTTTGTGTTAACTGACACAAACAGGAAAGTTTGCATACCTGAAATAGCTGAAGTCAATACGGAGCCAAGGTCTGCAGTGTTCCATACAAACATATCAATTAGCTCTTCAAGCCTTCAAGCCTTCTATCTCTCAACGAGACTATGGCTGACCTGACTGTAATCCCAACTCCACATCTCACATGACACTCCTCGAGGCCCTACAATTCACTGTGAAACTATGAGAGAGTTAGATAGAACTCTAGGGGCTAGTGGATTCAAGGAATATGGGGAGAAGGCAGGCATGGGTTATTGATAGGGGACGATCAGCCATGATCACAATGAATGGCGGTGCTGGCTCGAAGGGCCGAATGGCCTCCTCCTGCACCTATTTTCTATGTTTCAATGATTCGGGATTTTGACTTTCAAAAAATCCAAGACCTCACGCTTATCTGAATTAAACTCCATTTGTTATTCCTAAGTCCACATGCCCAGATAATCAAGATCCTGTAATTCTTGATAGCCATCATCATTATCTACGATACCACCTATTTTGGTGTCATTTGCAAACTTACTAATCATACTTTGTACATTCTCATTCAAATCATTGATTTAGATGACATGCAGCAATGGCTGATGTCCATATAGACAGAGTCCATACAGACAAAATCTATTCCCCAGCCCTCATCAGCCTTCTTGGTTATTTCTTCAAAAAACTCACATCAAATTCATGAGACACAGTATCCTACATACAAAACCATTCTTACTATCTTTAATAAACCCATTTTTTCCAAATGTGTGCATATCTTAAGAGGCTGTCCCACTTGGGTGACCTAATACGCGATTTCTGGCGAATTTGCCCTCGACCCATACTCGCAGCATGGTCGAAACGAGGTCGTAGGAGATCTTTGTAATTCTCCTTCATGCTCGAGAGTAGTCCCCGTGTACTCGAGGCCTCAATTAGGTTGCGGCGTATTTTTCAAAAAGCAGAAAAATGGCCGCGAGTAAAAAAAGGTCGCCATGGAAAAAATCGATACTTTTTTTACTCGTAGGTTTAGTCGTAGTAGATCGTAGTAGGTTGGCATGTTATTCGTAGGTAATCGAGTGTAGTCGAAGGTAGTCGTAATCGAAGGGAGGTCAAAGGGAGGTCGAAGGAGATCGAAGGAGGTCGTCTTCACTCCCCACTATTCGGTGTCCAATTTTCCCGAAGTTAGTCGTAGCTAGTCAAAGCTAGTCTTCAACATAGTCGAAGGAGGTCAAAGGAGGTCTTCTACATAGTCGAAGAAGGTCTTCAACATGACATTTTTTCAAACTCTCCTAAACTCGCCAATTAGGTCGCCCAAGTGGGACAGCCCTTTTATTCTGCAGTATCACTCCAGGAATTTTCCTACCACAGATGTTGGTCTATCGTTCCCAGATTTTCTTTGCAGCCTTTTTTAAACAGAGGCACATTAGCCTCCCTCCGATCTTCCTCTAGAACATAAAAGCATTTCAGATGTTGTAAAACACTCAAATATTTCAAAGCACGTTAAAAACAATTCAATGGTGAAATATTTCCTGCACCTCCTCACAGTGAAACAGGAACTTGAGCAGTCTGAAGAAGGGTTTCGGCCCGAAACGTTGCCTATTTCCTTCGCTCCATAGATGCTGCTGCACCCGCTGAGTTTCTCCAGCTTTTTTGTGTACCTTCGATTCTCCAGCATCTGCAGTTCCTTCTTAAACACTTGAGCAGATTAATTAGCAGTGTAGACCTCTGCCCAGCACAGAACTGCTGGCAGCAACTTTGGAAATTCGGTGCATGTGAGTGCAGAAGTTGTTGCCAATGACACAGATAAGGACAAGGATAAAGACATTATTTCACATCTCCTAATGAATTCCTTACCAGCCTCTTAGTGTTTTATTTCAGATTTTCAGCATTTGGTTTTCTTTCTTTTGACCCAGAGAACCAATAGTCTGTATTGAGAATTGATTTCCTGTTAAAGAGAAATGAGGGAGAAAGTACATGATTTCTGTTAATGTGAAATTATCAATGATTGATACTGAGGGTAATTTTCCTGCTGCGCAAATTATGTAGAGATTTATCTACTTTCCTTTAAGATATATTCGTATAAGATAAATGGTTAACATTAATTGCAATAAATTAATGGCATCATCTTGGTTAAGTGGTGGTACTTTCACCTCTGAGTCAGATGTTTGTGTACACAGATCATACTTCAGAAATTAATAATGTAAGCTGAACAGGAGCGCTATCTAATTGAAGCTGCTGTAGTTCAGCTGTGGTGTTAAAACAAAGCCCATTTGACTGTTCGAAGGATGTAAGTTATTGTTTACCATTCACTTCAATTTTCTCCACATATATAGGATCAGTGTGTGCTATATATGTTTTTTGCTTCACAGGTGGAACTGTGATTCTAGCATCAACAGTGGCGGACTGGCCAGGGTGTCAGCTTGCCCGTTGGCAAGTGGGCCCTTGATGAAGTGGGCCCCCTATATCAAGTGGGCCCTTGATGAAGTGGACCCCCTTTGTCTCCTGGCAACCAATATTTTTAGACCCAGTCCACCACTGAGCATTAAGGCGTAACTTCACTTAAGGAAATTGAAAGGATACAGTGAAACTGTTCAATTTTTAGGCATGAACTCCCAAAATATCTGCTTGATCCTAAAAATCTTAGTGGCTGCATCATAGAAGCATTTGGCTGAAATTAAACAGGGAAGACAGAAGTAGTAGTATATAGCAAGGAGCACTTTCTTGTGACTTCCTATGGATTGTGGATGTTGATTCTATATCCATAAAATGTTCTTGACTTGACTTGACTTGATAAAATGTTTTCAGATTTTTCTAAAGGTTTTAATAACATTTTTTTAAGGAAAAATTTCAATTCATAAGATTTTTTTATTGAACTGCCTATGATAACGTAGGTATAACTACGTAGGTATAAAATGCAGCTCAATTAGCTGATGTACTATTACTTTTGGGTCATATATGCAGTCACAGCACACAGCTATTCTAGCCACATTACCTATGGCCATGAGCCAAGTCACTGTTTTAAAAATCAACATTTGCAACAACCTTAGTTCAAAATACAGGGCCCATGCAGACTGACTGGACAAATGTGATAGATGCAGTGCAGGAGGAAAAATGAAATGCCGCATCTGTTGCTAACTTCAAAATGGATCCCTCATTTGTGAAAAATGAAGAAAAATCGATGAACTATGCATACAGTTGACACAAGGAAATGTAGATGCAGGAATCTTGAGTAAAACACAAGTAACACAGTGATTCAGGCAGCATCTGTGGAAGGACATTTTGGGTCTGAACCCGTCTTGATCTGATTCCATCTACAGGTTTCTGCCACGGATACTGCCTGACTCGCTGTGTTACTCCACCACCTTGTCTTTTACTGTGCATTCCTTAGTCAGTTTTCCAACAGATGCAATTTGACCTAAAAATTATTGGTAACATGATCTATCCCAGTGAATTAACTTTTTGGCACATTTTACATGTGGAATGTGGGTGTTATTACAGCAATTTCTATGTTTATAGTTCTTTTTTTGTCTATGCAGTGGATCACAAGACATGTATTCTCATATCAAAATGACTTATGGGGTAGAATGAATTATGCTTTTTGAAGAAAAGTGGACAAATATTTGAATGAAAAAAAAGTAAAAGTTTAGTTTAGTTTATTATTGTCATAGGTACCAAGGTACAGAGAAAAACTTTAGTTTGCATGCTATCCAGTCAAATAAGTCTATACATCATTACAATCAACCCATCTGCAGTGCACGGATAAAGGATAAAGGGTCCAACATTTAGTGCAAGATAAAGTCTGCTAAAGTCCACAGACCAAGTCCAATGAGGCAGATGTGGAGTCAGGACCACACTCTAGCTGATGAAAGGTCTGTTCAGTTGCCTAATAACAGCTGGAACTAAACTGTTCCTGAATCTGGACCTATGTGCTTTCAAATGTCTTTACCTCTTGCCTGCTTGGAGTGGGGAGAAGAGGGGGTAACTGGGGTAAGACTGGTCCTTGATTATGCTGGTGGCCTTGCCGAGGCAGTGTGGTGTAGATAGAGTTAATGGAAGGGAGGTTGCTTTGCCAAGTCCAACTTTGCCAACTCTCTGCAGTCTTGGATGGAGATGTTCTTTAACCCTGCTGTGATGCACCCCGATACAACTTCCCCTTTTGCATCTGTACAAGTTGGTGTGGGTTGTTGTGAACAGCCTAACTTCCTGAGCCTTCTGAGGAAGTAGAAGCATTGGTGTGCTTTCTTGGTCATTGCTTCACCATGGCTGGTCCAGGACAAAATGCTGGTGATATTTTTTTCCTAAGAACCTGAAACATTTGACCATCCATGCTTTTGCGCCATTGATGGGATGAATTTGGGGTGTGTACTGCCTTACTTCCTGAAGTCAATTACAATCTCCTTTGGCTTGCTAACATTGAGGGAGAGGTTGTTGTCTTGGGACCAAATTACAAGGTTCTCAATCTCTTTTCTGTACTCCATCTCATCATTGTTTGATATCCAGCCCACTAAGGTGTAGTCGTATGCGGGGCTGGTCCCGACATCGCGAGGGGCTCCGAAAAACTGACACTGTCCAAAGATCCCGCGCGGCAACGGCCTGTTGGCCCGCAGTCGCATTGAGGCCGTACGCAGCATCTTGACGGCGTGCGCAGGGTCTTGACGGCGTACGCCTAGCGTGTGGCATTGCGCGATGACGTCACCGCCCAGCGTGCCGTTGCGTGATGACGTAACCGCCTGCCGCCATGCGACGTCCAAATTCAGTCGGTCCCGCCTCCTGCCCAGCTGATTGGTGAGTATGATGTCGGGACCAGCCCCGCACAACTCCAGACGGTTCCGAGGTTGGAAGTGGGACCGGCCCCGCGAGGCCGTACGCCTCAAGCGACCACGTTAGGTCGCGCTCGCCACATGCAGTCGCATGCTGGTGGGACAGGCCCTTTACTGATTGTGGTCTATTGGTCTGGAAGTCAAAAATCCAGTTGCAGAAGGGAGTGCTGACTCCAAGTTCCATGAGTTTTGAGATGAGCTTAGTTGGGATAATGATATTGAAAGCAAAGCGATAGTTGATGAATAGGAGTCTGAAGAAGGTGTCCTTCTTTTCAAGTGCTCTAGGAATGAGTGTAGGGCCCAGGAGGTGGCATCAGCCATGGACCAGTTGTGGCAGTAGGCGAACTGCAGTAGATCAAGGCTGCTTGGGAGGCTGGAGTTAACGTATGCCATAACCAGCCTCTTGAAACACTTAATGATATCAAGGCCATTGGACGTTGGTCATTAAACCCTGGTCATTGTATCTGGGAGCTTCAGTCAAGCCAACCTCAGATGCATACTACCAAAATTCTATTAGCGTGTCTTTTGTCCCACCAGGGGCCATAACACCATTGATCGCTAATACTCACCCATAAAGATTGCCTACCGCTCCCCCCCCCCCCGTCCACATTTCGGTAAATCTAATCATCTAGCTGCACTTTTGCTCCCTTCCTACAAACAAAAATGGAAGCGGGAAGAACCTATGCAGAAAGTCGTTCAGTGCTGGTCTACAGAAATGTACGACACCCAACACAACTGCGTTGAGCCAGTGGACTGGCCCATATTCAGAAAGTGTGTAGAACGTGGCAAAATGGATACAACTTTCAGAGAGCTGGCAAAATATTAAATGGGCAGGAAAATTGACATAATCAAAGGCACCAAAAATGACATCATTTAATCAAAATATTATACGGTTCCTCCAGATCTAGACAGTTGCATTCAATTTTGAGTAAGTCTGAGAGTCTCGTTCCCATCAATAAGGAATGTGCTGTTGAAGGATGTTCATTACTAACTTCATAACAGAGACCTCTAGTGCTTATTGTGTAACAAAGCATCTTTCTTCTTGACCAGTTCTTTTAAAATTTGAATACATATCTTCAATAATCAATTGTATTTGCAATCTGGGATTGCGAAGAAAAAATGACAAAGATCAGTATTTTTAAGAAAGCTAGATACTAAATAGCTCCATTTTAATTCAATGGAAATTAGAAATTAAAAGAACGACAAATCCAGAAAAATAAAGCAGGTCATATAGTGCCTGTCGAAAGAGAAGGAAATCTTTCAGACAAATGACCCCTCAACAGATGTGAGAAGGAGAGAAACAGGTTGCATTAGGTCAGGGGTGGGGAACCTTTCCATGTTGGAATGCCGCATTAAAGGGCCTGTCCCACTTACGTGTCCTTGGCACGCAAATTACGCGACCTCGTGGTCGCGTTGAGGCGCACGGGCATCGTGTGGCCACGCGGGGCCGGTCCCACTTAGAAGCGCGGAGGGGTATGTAGTTGTGCGCGACATCGCGCGGGGCTCTGAAATTTTTGTAGTGAACAAAATCTTCGCCCGCCAACGGCCTGTCGCGGAACTGACGGCGAAAGTGGGACAGGCCCAAGACCCTGGCGCGACGCAACGTCTCACCTCCAACAGCAGCAGAAGCAGGCAAACGATCGCCGAACTCGGCCTGGGGCTCACGGCCGTTGTGGTCCGGATCCGCCCCCACTTCTACTCCCAGAGCGGGGCCAAGAAAATTGAAGATGCAGGAGTAACACAAAATGCAGGAGTAACTCAGCGGGACCGGCAGCATCTCTGGAGAGAAGCAATGGGTGATGTTTCGGGTCAAGACCCTTCTTTTCAGACTGAAGAAGAGTCTCAACACGAAACTTCATCCATTGCTTCTCTCCAGAGTCCCGCTGAGTTACTCCAACTTTGTGTCCATCTTCAAATGACGTCACGCGCTCCAGACGGCTGTGCGTACGCATGTAATCGCTCCCGACCTTTGCGGGACCATCACGGCTCAATGCGACCACGAGGTCACGTAATTTGCGTGCCAAGGACACGCAAGTGGGACAGGCCCTTAAATTAGCTGTAATCTAATAAGGCCACATCCAAGAAACTTCAATTAGATATACTTCAAAATGTACATTATTTGGTACAAATCTAACTACTATGTACTAACTGCCATGTGCACGGCTATCAAAGGTTGATAATACTGAAGACGGGATGGCCAGCGGACTATTGTGAGTAAGTGACCTTCCACCAAGTTTGTTGCAGCCACTGAAAAACACCATGTTAAAACAGTAGCAAAAAGCAAACTGCAGGTGGAACTCAGCTGGTCAGGCAGCATCTGTGGAGGGAAATGGATGTTTCAAGTCAGGTCCTTTATTCAGGTTGTTGGAGTAGGGTGGAGAAAGATTAAAGAGGGAGGTGTGGGTGAGACAAACCTATGGAGATTTAGGTATGTTTTATGGCTGCATGTTGAACCAAGTTTTTCAGCAGATAGCAGCCAGAACAAATTGAAAGCCGTTGTCTGTGGTGTATGTACAACAGTACATCTCCAGAGTGGGCAACAGAATCTTTGGTGCAGCTCGACACAAAGTGTTGGGAGGAACTCAGTTGGTTAGGCAGTATCTCTGGAGAAAAGGGGTGTGTGACGTTTTTGGTCGGGACCCTTCTTCAGACCCAGACTTTATGGCAGCTCACCAGTTTTATTGGAAGCAGCACCCTTTCTGCTCTCGTGCATGGAACTTTGACTGGACGTAAAGGGGGCAAATCATACCCCCCCCAGCAACTACAAGGTTGGTGTAGCGTATTGACTGACATATCGCAGGAACTGGTGATGGCACAAAATTAATGTGTCGTGTGACTCTCCGGATTTGTGGCATTCACAAATAAGAGCATTCTGGTTTTTGGTTACAAATAACATGCACATTTTGGGAGTTTCAGTTCCAGTATTGGTCCACTTTGTGCATTTAAGATATGAAGGCAATATGGTTCAGTTAATCATCACCTGCATTATCAGGAAGCCCACAAGATTTGCAAACCACTACACACACTGGTGCTCTTTACTTAAGAACTTGGTTTATCTTGATTGGAAATCCTTTTGCAATCTCCCTGAGACAGCATTGATGGCATACTCACTATGGTTATTGTCTCCAGCATAACTTTGCAATACATTTAAGATTAGGGAGAGCGAAATCAAGGGATATGGGGAGCAGGCAGGAACGGGGGTACTGATTGTGGATGATCAGCCATGATCACATTGAATGGCGGTGCTGGTTCGAAGGGCCAAATAGCCTACTCCTCAACGTATTGTTTATGTATCTATATATTTATGCATTAAGAAGAAAAAAAAGAACTTTGACCTATATATCCAGACAGAGTTGGCCATGACATATCATATGTTAAATCAATGTCAATTCCTTGTGGTATCAAAGGCATTATTCCACAGACAGGTGCATATTAGTAGTTAAGATATATGATATAGTTGGAACTACAGAGACATGGCTCCAGGGTGACCAAGGCTGGGAGCTAAACATGCAGGGGTATTCAATATTCAGGAAGGATAGACAGAAAAGAAGAGGAGGTGGGGTGGCATTGCTGGTTAAAGAGGAGATTAATGCAATAGCAAGGAGAGACGTTAGCTTGGATGCTGTGGAATCAGTATGGGTAGAACTGCGAAATAGCCTAGGGCAGAAAATGCTTGTTGGAGTTGTACACAGACCGCCAAACAGCAGTAGGGAGGTTTGGGATAGCATCAAGCAGGAAATTAGGGATTGTGTAACAAAGGTACAGCGGTTATCATGGGTGACATTAATCTACATATACTGTAGATTGGGCCAACCAAATTGGTAACAGCGCTGAGGAGGATTTCCTGGAATGAATATGGGATGATTTTTTTAAACCAATATGTAGGGGAACCGACAAGAGGACGGGCCATCCTAGACTGGGTATTGTGTAATGAAGAAGGATTAGTTAGCGATTTTGTTGTGCAAGGCCCCTTGGCAACAGTGACCATAATATGGTGGAATTCTGAATTAAGATGGAGAGTGGCGAGGTTAATTCAGAGACTAGGGTCCTGAACTTAAAGAAAGGAGACTTTGAAGGTATGAGATGGGAATTGGCTAGGATAGACTGGCAAATTACACTTAAAGGGTTGACGGTGGAGATGCAATGGCAAAGATTTAAAGACCGCATGGATGAACTCCAAAAATTGTTCATCCCTGTCTGGCGGAAAAATACCGTGGCTAACGAGGGAAATCAAGGATAGTGTTGGGGTGGGAGATTGCAGCCAACCTTCACGTGGTCCGCCCTGTTTCGACAAATGAAATCAACCCGGTGTGCACAATCAAATAAGATCAAATAGAACAAGTTGTCCGACAACTTTAGGCTGTGCAGTGACTAGTGGGGTGCCGTAAGTCTCAGTGCTGGGACTCCAGTTATTTACAATATATATTAACGATTTAGACAAGGGAATTAAATGTGACATCTCCAAGTTTGCGATGACAATGCTGGATGGCAGTGTGAGCTGCGAGTAGGATGCTATGAGGCTGCAGGGTGACTCGGATAGGAATGGGCAGATGCAGTATAATGTGGATAAATGTGAGGTTATCCACTTTGGTGGCAAGAACAGGGAGCCAGATTATTATCTGAATGGTGCCAGACTAGGAAAAGGGAAGGTGCAATGAGACCTGGGTGTCCTTGTACATCAGTCAGTGAAAGTAAGCATGCAGGTACAGCAGGCAGTGAAGAAAGTGTAAGATATTATGGCTTCAGCATGTAGATAGAAACAAGCACAGGTTTTCAGTACACGCTGTTGCCAGTGTGGGTCTTCTTTATTTCACAAAAGTACACTGCGCATACTCACACATATTCACGAGACTGATAAAATGTTAAATATATCACGACACAAATCATACCATTTTAGTATTCAGTACTTAAAGTAACAGTTACCATTATGTACACTACACTGCTCTACCCTTCGTAGGTCAAATAACTTGTAAATTAGACAAGCAAGAATAATTTTATACATTTAATCTGATGACTGGTTTACGCACTCTTTCTGATCTGCTGAGTGGTTTAGGGGGAGTGTCATGTTGTGGGTCTAAAGGAGAGTCAAGTTCAGGATTATTTACCTTGGTCTCTACTTTGTTTTGAGATTCTGCTCTTACATCTGAACTTGGAATAATACCAAAGTCTGACAGATCTACTTCTTTGTCTATGCTTTGCTCTTGTACCGGTTCAGCGATCCCTTGCTGGGATCATATGGTTTATGTGCCACACACTTCTAACATGTCCTCCAATTTCCACCAAGTATATCCTGGTAGCACACACTTCAACTACTGTTCCCACCTTCCATTTGTTTGCTTTGCTGAGAACATGAACTTGATCAAGGGTATTAGACCTACGTTCTTTATAACTTCCACTTTTTTGTGATCAGATTGTTTGCGTTTGGTAGATTGTGGTGCGTACGATATTTCAGTAAGAAACTAGCTAGCCGCTGTGACATACTGAATTTTGAATTCCCTTCAAGAACTTGTTTCTTGAGAGCTCCTTTGACTATCCTGACTTGACCTTTTCGGCTGTGCCGTTAGATGCCTGATGGTAAGTTGGCACTAAGGTATGCTTGATACTATTTAGCTTTGTGAAAGTTTGGAAGAGCAGCACAAAATTGGGGGGCCATTGTCAGAGACAAGCTCTTCAGGTAATCCATGGCACACAAAGATAGATCGCAATGTGTCTATTGTTCTTTCTGTTGTTGTGTTTGTACCCATATATACCACTTCAATCTACTTTGACTGGCTTACTACCAAGAAAATTATTATTCCCCTGTCCTGCCTTCTCCCCATATCCCTTGACTCCGCTATCTTTAAGAGCCCTATTGAGCACTCTCTTGAAAGCATCCAGAGAACCGGCCTCCACCGCACTCCGAGGCTGAAAATTCCACAGACTCGCCACTCACGGTGTGAAAAAGTCTATTTTTGCCCATCAACGTTGACCTATTGACATAACTTGCGGCAATTATTGGCAACTTCAAAGTCTTGCCTTTGTGTTGTACATCACAAACTATCTCTCCACAAGTCTCCAATACTTCTCCAGAGTACGTTTTCGGCTGAACATTAGTTTCCGTGATAGGCGTATTGCTAAACTTGGATTCAGAGGCGACTTTGCTTATAATTGTGCAATCAGCAGCGGTATCAACACACAGAGTAATGTATTGATTGTTCACTTTGACCCTTGTCTGAAAGTCTTCCTTTCTAGACCCCCCCGTTCGTAGTATAGATGCCGCACAGTCCAAGTTCATTACTCTCTGACTGTTCTTTGAGGTTGTGAATCCCACGCATTTGGTTTTGTCGAGCCTTTTGTTTTGCTTTGTCCTGTGATGGTGCTCTGCATGCTGATGCAATATGGCCTTTCTTTTGACAGTTGTAGCACTTAGAGCCCTTGAACTGGCACTGACTGTATTTGCTTTGTGTTGACCATTGTACGGATCTGCGCTTTTCCCAGAACTTTGCTGTGAAGGCCTTGCCCGTCTTGTCGTGCTTGTGTTTTGGCACTGCCTATTGACTGTTGACCCTGCCAGCATGTGTTGGTCGAAACTCATGTGCACTTTGACATGCCATCTCCATGGCCAAAGCAGTTTTGCATGCCAAATCAAAGGTAAGGGCTGGTGTGTTCAGTAATTTTGATTGGATTTACTCATCCTGCATTCCATGTACAAATCTATCACGCAAAGCTCGATACAGAAATGTTGCAAAATTGCAGTGTAGACACAACTTCTTCAATGAGATAATGTCACCCACAGTCTCACCAGGCTTCTGGTTTCATGTGTGAAATTTGTAACTTTCTGCAATCAATATGGGCTTATGAAGTGAGCAATAAGTTTCAAATGAAACATTCCTTGCATTCTCTGGGGCTAGGCTATTGGTGAGTTTCATAAACCTCAGGACCAATTTCAGTTAGTAAAATGGCTTTCTTTCGTTCCTGGATAGCCTTGTTTTGTGCCCTTACCTGCACTTGATCATCAACCTGTTTCTTCAGCTTCAATAATATAATTTGCAATAAAAAATATTTCCATTCGCTCACAGTGCGAGGTAAAGGTTTCACAGTTCTTGTCGAAAGTCCCCAGTCGGCCTACGTATCCCAAGGACGGCATCTTGCCGCGTAGACACAACACAAAGATAGCCTGACAAACTCTAGACGATTTGTACAGCTGCTGTTTTAAACTACAGTCCCATGCATAGAAGGATCTGCAGCCTATCATGTCCAGTTCGCAAACAAATGTGACACAGCTCCGTATTTGCTGTTTAAAATGTTAAACAATACTGCATGTTGCAAAATAGTCCAGCACCGTATTTAAAGATTGAGTTCACACAAACTCTATCCGATCCTCGTCGCCATTGTAAGATATTCCGGCTTCAGCATGTGGATAGAAACAAGCACAGGTTTTCTGTACACGCTGTTGCCAGTGTGGGTCTTCTTTACATGAGAAGTTCACTGCGCAAACTTACCTTTTTCCAAAGACGTCAACTCAGTCATTCAAGCACACCATAATTTTAAGATTTGGAGAGCCACAACCTAAGACCATGATGTCTGTTCAGGAGCTTCCTTGTACATATTGGTTAGGAATCAGTGATAACCCCGTCATGTTTTTTCTGCACCTAAACAGTAGGTTTCCTGTCTCGCATTAACATATGCTGGTGACATGATGGTTCAATTCATTAGTACTTCTGTCAAATCTGCATTGGGTGAAGGTAATGTAATCAAGTCGCTACATATTTCTCTTGAATACGAGAGAATTATCATATTTCCCTCATTTGAGGGGAAATAATCTCTGGTACTCTCTGCCCCAAGACTAGTTGGAGCCAGATCATTAGATATATTTAAGGTGTAAATATTTGAAAGATGAGTAAATGAGGATTATGGGAAGGCCAGCATGATCATCTTGAATGGCGGGGCAGGCAAGGGACCTGACAGCTCACTCCATCTCCTATTTTTTTAATGTTCTTGTATAAACTAAAACTAATGAATGTAAAGTGGCTAACAATTCCCAATTGCAATTCATGCAGAAAATCGGTGACTGATATATAAACAAAAAATCTATAATTCCCAATCCTGGTGCATGCAATACCATAATTAGGTATCGAATTCACCCAGAAATGAACTAATCTACACAATGTTAAATCAATTTTTACTCAAGACGTGCCTTCCACAATATGTGAATATTATTAATGTATTACACACACATATATGTATTTATTAGAAAAGTAATTGCAGAAAATTACAACAATATCATCCATGAGGGACTCAGAAATAAGTGCAAAAATGCCCAACAACATTGATCCACGGCGGGTGTGGCAGGGCATCCAGCACATCACCAACTACAAGCCCAGCAACAGCACGACGGCTGACGGCGACGCCTCACTGGCAGAGGAGCTGAACTACTTCTTTGCTCGCTTCGAGGCAGAACCAGAAGAGTTCGTCACCATTCTCCCACCAGCCCCTAACAACAACAACTACACCCTCACTGTGCAGAAGTGAAGTGAGGCGGGTGCTCAGGGAGGTGAACCCGAGGAAGGCTGCCGGCCCGGATGGCGTGACAGGAAGGGTTCTGAAGGAATGTGCAGACCAGCTCTCGGAGGTCTTCACGAAAATCGTCAACCTGTCCCTGTCCAAATCCATCATCCCACCGTGCCTGAAGTTTGCCACAATCATCCCACTACCAAAAAAGCCTGTTATCAGCGGCCTTAACAACTACCGACCGGTCGCTCTCACGCCAGTCATCATGAAGTGTTTCGAGAGGCTGGTCCAGCAGCACATCAAAGCCAGCCTCCCGCCCACCTTCGATCCACATCAGTTTACCTACAGAGCAAATAGGTCTGCTGAGGATGCCATCGCCACTGCTCTTCACACTGCACTGACCCACCTCGAACACCAGGGGAGCTATGTGAGGATGCTTTTCATTGACTTTAGCTCCGCCTTCAATACCATCATCCCCAGCAGACTGGTCACCGAACTCATGGATTTAGGACTCTCCCAACCCATCTGCCTCTGGATGAAGGACTTTCTGTCTAACCGCCCCCAGACCGTCAGACTGGGCCATCACCTCTCCACCCCCATCACACTCAGCACCGGCTCCCCACAGGGCTGTGTGTTGAGCCCCCTCCTCTACGCCCTCTACACCCACGATTGTGCCCCCGCCCACTCCACCAACACCATCGTCAAGTTTGCGGACGACACGACTGTGGTTGGACGCATCTCAGGAGGAGATGAGACAGCCTACAGGGAGGAAGTCCAAAGACTGGCAGCGTGGTGTTCAGACAACAACCTCATCCTAAACACCACAAAAACAAAGGAAATTATCATAGACTTCCGTAAGAACAGTGCAGCCCCTCAAACCCCTATTCATCAATGGGGACTGTGTGGAAAGGGTCTCAGACTTCAGATTCGTGGGCACACAAATTACGGAGGATCTCTCCTGGACTACAAACACCACCACAGCAGTCAAGAAGGCCCAGCAGCGCCTCTACTTTCTGAGGATCCTCAGGAAAAACAACCTGGAGGAGAAGCTGCTGGTGTCCTTCTACCGCTGCTCCATCAAGAGTGTGCTGGCGTACTGTATAACCACATGGTATGCCAGCTGCTCTGCAGCGGACAGGAGAGCCCTTCAAAGGGTCATCAACACCGCACAAAAAATCACTGTCTGCCCACTGCCTTCCCTGAAGGACATCTTCAGCTCTCGCTGCCTTGGCAGGGCAGCCAACATCCTGAAGGACCCTTCCCACCCTAGACACAACCTGTTCCACCTGCTGCCCTCTGGCAGACGGTATAGGTCTTTCAAAACTCGCACAAACAGACTCAGAGACAGCTTCTACCCCATAGCCATACGTGAACTTAACAATGGAAAATAAGAAATAACACTCACATTCAACTGAATGGTTCTACCTCAGCTGCTATTGTTATTTATCTGTAACTTTTTTTTTAATATGTATATATTTTTACCTTTTATATATTTAAAATTGCTCTTGTGAATCGCACCGTGGGATTGACTTTTAAATTTTGTTGTACCATGTGCAATGACAATAAAGAGATTCATTCATTTGTGAACTATAAATGCAAAGCCACCTTCATCCTTTAATTAGAAGTGAAGATAATTTTATATACTTCCAACGTTAATGTTTGGAGAATAGTATCTAACAGTACTTCATCCTAAGAATGAGTGCCTTCTGACACCAATGGGAGTGTGGTTGGCATTACTGCATGAAAATAATGACAAAATAGATGAAAAGTTTCAATAAATCAGAGTGGCACAGCAGGAAAGTTGGTGCCTAAGGGACTGTCCCAATGCGGCGACCTAATCCGCGAGTTTGCCCTCGACTCATACTCGCAGCATGGTCAACAAGAGGTCCTAGGAGGTCTTTGTCACTCTCCTTCATGCTCGAGAGTAGTCCCCAAGTACTTGAGGCCTCAGTTAGGTTGCAGCGTATTTTTGAACATGTTGAAAAATGCCCACGAGTAAAAAAAGGTTGCCATGGAAAAAAATCAATACTTTTTTTACTCGTAGGTTTAGTCGAAGTAGGTCAGCATGTTATTCGTAGGTAATCGATGGTAGTCAAAGGTAATCGAAGGTAGTCGTAGATAGTCTTCAACATAGTTGAAGGGAGGTTGAAGGAGATCGAAGGAGATTGTCTTCACTCTCCACTATTCGGTGTCCAATTTTCCCCAAAGCTAGTCGAAGCTGGTCTTCAACATAGTCGAAGGAGGTCAAAGGATGTCTTTTACATAGTCGAAGGAGGTCTTCAACATGACATTTTTTCAAACTCTCCTAAACTCTTCTAAACTCGCCAATTAGGTCGCCGCAGTGGGACAGCCCCTTTACAGCACCGGAGACCCGGGTTCGATCCAGACTACGGGTGCTGTTTGTAACGGTTTGTAAGTTCTCCCCGAAATCGCGTGGGTTTACTCCAAGACCTTCGGTTTCCTCCCACTCTCCAAAGACGTACAGGTATAAATATAAATGTAACAGTGTGGGGATCGCTGGCCACTGGGGACTCGGTGGGCCGACGGGGCCTGTTCCCGCGCTGTATCTCAAAACTAAACAAAATCCTTAGGAACATTTTACTCTTTGTAGAAATAACATTCAATTTTCACCATTCCTTTTCTAGGCCTCTAGATTTCAGGAAATTGCCAGGATCATAAACCACTTGGACATCACAAAATTAATTATCAACCTTTGGACTAATGGTACATACCCAGCAGTTCTTGAACACAATTTACTGTACAAAGAAAACAGATTTTGCTTTTCAAGTTTCTATTGAGATTGATTGCATAGCAGCAACCAGTTTGTGGGGAATTACAACTACTGGATCTGGGAATCCTTGGCCATTGATTAGAATGCATTATAATGGCCCCCACATTGTTCCTGTGATGGGGCTGCCATAATTGCATGCAATACTCCAAATGTGGTCCAATCATAGTTCTATGGAGCTGCATCATGACTAGTATGCAAATTCTAGTGCATAAATAAACAAGGGATATCTGATGCCTTAGTGGGCCTTCAGCCGGATAAATCCCAAGGTGTTATCCTCAGATGCAATCTATCCCAGGCTGCCAATGGAGGAAAGGGAAGAGATTCTTGAAGCTCTGTCTGAGAATTAAAAATCTTCATTGGCCACTAGTGAGGTACCATATGACTGGAGGCCAGTAAATGTGGTCCCTTTTTCAAGCAGGACAGCAGTGAAAAGCCTGGCATTTACAAAACTGTGACCCATTCATCAGTTTTTGGGAAGTAATTGAAAAAAAATGATGAGGGTGAGGATTAATAATCAGTTGCAAAGACAGGGACTAATCAGTAATAAACAAAATATCTTTGTGAAGGGCAGCCGCTGACTGAAATTTTTGGATCGGTGTGGATGTGATGGGCCAAATGACTGTTTCCATTATGTATGACTATAATATAATCCAAGTTCTGCTGCAGTTTTCTGTGGTGTTGCATTTAAAGCCCATCTATTTTAATACACATCTTTGCATAATTTTAAAGGAAACTCACCACAAGGCAACTAACAAGCCTTGGAATAGGAGACATAACATCCTCAAAATGGACATTGGCCAGAACCCAACTGAACTTTAACATATTTTATAACCGGCCAAAATGTATGTATTTTCTCACAGTTAAACAACTCCAGGAACTGCCCGATCATGATTTATAATTCACCTTCAGTGTGTATAGTGGTCACGGTCAAATTGCAGAAACCCTTTTTATCAGTTGTGGGTTTCTCTACTCAAAGCATTCATTGGAATCAGGACAATCAGCTGGCAAATTTAATTTTCTCTGATGTAATTTCTTTTGTGAAACCTCCATATCGACAGTTCTTTTAGAGCATTTAGTTCCAAAAAAAACCTGACCATAAAAAAAATCCCCAACCGCACAAAACTTGAGAAGCTGTAAAATTACTTTTTGTTTTGTATCATAGATCGAATAAAAGTCTCAAATTGTATTAACAGGCAAATATCACCATTCTCCACTTCAAAAAATTAAATGGTTGGTAGGGTTTCGACTATTTTCAAAAATTGTTGCATCAATTTTACATAGCCATTGTAACAGCATGGGCCTAGAACCTATACACCTTAGTGGAGTATTTGCGATCCGCCCCATTTAATTTTATCAAAAACAAGTCCAAGTGGGATCCGTTGGGCCCCGTTCCCCCAACGCAATATTCCACCGCTCACCTATTCCCCCAACGCAATATTCCACCGCTCACCTATTACCCCAACGCAACCCATTTCTACCACACACCCGTTCCCCCAACGCAATATTCCACCACTCACCCATAGCCCCCAACTGCGCAGGCGCAGCTCATTTCCCCTCATCCCCCAGCACTCCCTCCCCCTCTTCAGCCTCGCTCTTCTTTCCCTTCTCCTCCTCTACTCCCCTCCCCCACTATCCTTCACCTCTCCCTCCCTCCCTCTCCTTTCCCTTACCCTCAGTCACTCCCTCTCCCCTTCCTACCTGCTCCTCTCCATCTGTTTAAATAACATTGAACAACAATTGTCTCCTCGTCCCCTCCCCCATTCCCTCCCTTCTCCTTACAATATAACAAATCTCGCATTGCACTGGTAGTCCCGTCTGTTAACATTATAACAGTGGAGCACTGCTGACGGACAGTTTATGTAAATGAGATCCCATTGTGACGTCATAGCTGTAACTGCCACTGCAACTTCAAATGATTTTTCTCAAAGTGGATTTTGTAAAGTTTTAAATGTGAATAACGTAAAATATACCATCAATCTGAACGAAACCCGATACAACACACCACAGGACAATGGTGAGTAAGCTGATCCAAAAATTGTAGCGCTATCGTGTACCATTTTGCCGTAATTCAGGGCATCAGGGCATGACTCTCAGACAGACACGCAGACTCACAAACAACCCAGATGAGAGTTTAAGCATTATCTATACTAGACCAAGTGGGACCCGTTGGGTCCTTGTCACATGGGAGGGCTGGTCCCCTAACGCAATATTCCACCACTCACCCATAGCCCCCAACTCCATAGGCGTGGCTGACGGGTTCTGCGGTGACGTCAGAGATCTCCGTTGTGACGCGAGTCATGACAACCCTCCTTAACTGCGCCTCACCATCCTTCTTCCTACCCCTATCCTCGTCCATTTCCCCTTCATCCCCCAACAATCCCTCCCCCTCCTCTTCACACTCCCTCTTCACCCTCCCTCTTCACTCCCCTCTCCTCCCTCTCCTTTCCCCTACCCTCAGTCACTCCCTCCTTCCATAACCCCTTTCCCCTCCCTACCCCCTCCTCTCCTTCTATCTCCCTGCTCCACTACTCCTCACCTCTCCCCCATCACACTCCCTCACTAAACACAATGTTTAAATAACATTTCTCCCCCTCTCCTCCCCCACTCCCTCCCTCTCCTTACAACAATGTAACAAATCTCTCATTGCACTCGGTGGAACACTGTTGATGGACAGTTTACATAAATGAGATCCCATTGCGACGTTATACGCTGCTAACTGCCAGTGGAACACTGCTGACGGGCAGTTCATGTAAATGATATCCCATCGTGACATCTTCCTGAGAATATTACGGAGATTCGGCATGTCGAAGAGGATTCTTCTAAACTTCTACATGTGCATGGTAGAGAGCATTCTGACTGGTTGCATCGTGGCCTGGTTCAGCAACTTGAATGTCCAGGAGCGAAAAAGGTTACAAAAAGTTGTGACCACTGCCTAGTCCATCACCGGCTTTGACCTCCCCACCGTTGAAGGGATCTATCGTAGTCGCTACCTCAAAAAAGCAGCCAAAATCATCAAAGACCCACACCATCCTGGCCACACACTCATTTCACCATTGCCATCAGGAAGAAGGTACCGGAGCCTGAAAACTGTAAAGTACAGGTTCAGGAACAGCTTCTTCTCTACAGCCATCAGGCAACACAACAACGAATAAGCTCTGAGCTCTAAACTGCAAAATACTTTATTATTATTTGTTATTTGCACTACATTTGTTATTTATTGAACATTTTCTTTTTTTTTCTCTTCCCCCATTATGTATTATGTTTACATATTCATATATTCTGTTGTGCTGCAGCAAGTAAGAATTTCATTGTCCCATCCGGGATATATGACAATAAAACACTCTTGACTCTCTTGACTATTGACTAGCTGCTAACTGCCAGTGCAGATTAAAGATTTTTTTCAAAGTGGCGTTTTGTAAAGTTAAAAATGTGAATAACTTGTAAAATATAACATTAATCTGAATGAAACTTGATACACAAGACCACAGGACAATGGTGAGTAAAGTTGTCCAAACATTGTTGCGTTATCGTGTACCGTTTTGGCATAATTCAGCGCATGAATCACAGACACACATGCACGTACACTCACAAACAAACAAGATGAGAGTTTTAGTAATGTACTAGATAATGTACTTTTGAGAAAGGTAGCACACTTCCTGAAATATGTCTGGATCTTCCATAATTACAATTTAGATTGAAGACGCTGGGCACATAGTGGAACATGAAAAAGTCATTATGCCACAATATTAATCATGTTTCGTATTCCAACAATGCATTCTTACCTGCAGAGCATTTTCAACGATTTTTCAATTTTCGTATCCCTTATTTTACTTTATTAAATATATCCTTTAAAATATTGAAACATTTGGAAAATAGCATAGTACAAACAAGCTATTCATACTTAACATCTAAACATTATTCAAAACTGCCAGGAAACTTGGATTGTTTCCCCACCTGTACCTTGGGTAATGTTTAGTTTAGAGATAGTGTGGAAACAGACCCTTTGGCCCACCAAGTCCGTGCTAACGAGCGAAGCCCGTCCACAAGCACTATTCCTACACACAAGGGACAATTTCCAATTCTTACCAAAGCCAATTAACCTACAAACCTGTACATCTTTGGAATGTGGAAGGAAACCGGAGATCCTGGAGGAAACCCATGCAGTCACAGGAAGAACGTACAAACTCTGTACAAACACCCGTAGCCAGGATCAAACTAGGTTCTCTGGCGCTGTATGGCAGCAACTCTACCCTGCGCCACCGTGTCGTACGGTTTTCAATAATACATTCCTGTTTAAATGGGTAATTATACAGAACTAATAATTAGGACCATAATGCATATCTTTTATCTCTGTTTAGGCTCTATGTAAATTGCATTTTCAACTGAGGCAGTAAGCCCCTCTACATAAATGTAATTGGGAAATGCTTTTAAAGGAAGTTTAATCACACTGGCAAGAGAAGTATCGAATTACTATCAAGACAGTACTATATGGAATATATACTGGAACCTAGAAAATAGATATCACAATTTTTGTGCATGTAACATGATTGTAAATTGCACGCCACCTAATTATTAGTTCTGTATAATTACCTATTAGCAATTACCAAATAGATTATTATTATTATTATTATTGCACTGTTATTGTCTGTTTTTTTTTCATGAAATTTTGTTATATTATTTATTATGATTAGATATTCTGTTGATCTGCAGCAAGTAAGAATTTCATTGTTCTATCTGGGACATATGACAATAATGTCCCAGATATGACAATAATGTCCCAGACCCTTAACTCTTGACTCTTGAGGTAACGCGCACCAGATTACTAATGCATACATGAAGAAGCCCTATGCTTGGTCAGCAATCAAGCCAGAAGGCGCGAAAGCATTGCGAGAGTTTGCAATATTTCTTTCATGTGGTTGAGATGTCTCATTGAGCTACAACTTCTAAGAATTATCGCAAACTGCCGCAACGCTTTTGCGTCTTCTGCATTTGTAGTGAACAGAATCTCTTTCGTAAGGATTGCTACAAATGTGTCGCAGTGGAAATATGTTAACACAAAAGAAAATCCTGCGGATGAAGCCTCTAGAGGACTAACAGCAGGCCGCTTCTTAAGTAATAAGAGATGGGTCAATTAAGTAACAAGAGATGGATCCAGAGTTTCTCTGTAAGCCAGGCAGAGAATGGCCAAATCTTGAGCTGGGATTTGAAATCTCTGCTAATAATCCGGAAAATAAACAAAACATCAGTGAATGTTATTGCTAAAGTTTCATCAAACACAATAAATTACTTAATTACCTACTTTTCATCATGGAAGAAGTTGAAGACCGTGGTAGCTTGGTTTCTTAAACTAAGAACAATGCTTTTCCTGAAGATGGGCTTCGACCCGAAACGTTGCCTATATCCTTCACACCATAGATGCTGCCTCACCCACTGAGTTTCTCCAGCATTTTTGTCTATCTTCGATTTTCCAGCATCTGCAATTCCTTCTTAAACAATGCTCTTGCTGTTGGCTCAAAAAAGAAAGGAGAATCTTTGAAGGATCCTGACAAACTAAAGGAAAAGGTTGAGAAGATGCAAGCCTTTAAGGCCTCGTATTGTGGATGGAGTTTTTACGTCTTGAGGATCTTCTGAGCAGAAAACACGATTATTTATTTCTGTCAAAGACAGAAATACAAAGAAGAAACTAGACTAAGAGGGACCCGTTGGGTCCCATGTTCACACGGGGGTGAGGGGGCTGGTCCCCCGACGCAATATTCCACCTCTCCACCAATTCCAATAGATTCACGGCTATTCCTTGAAATTCCATTTCAAGCAGAGTGCAAGGCCACCAAATTCAAATCCAAATCCATTTTCCTACCATTTCAAGCAGGGTGCAAGGCCACCAAATTCAGGTTCAGTTTCCTACCACTTCAAGCAGGGTGCAAAGCCACCGAATTCAAGTGCACTTTCCAACCACTTCAAGCAGGGTTCAAGACCACCAAATTGAAGTGCAGTTTCATACCACTTCAAGCAAGGTGCAAGGCCACCAAATTCAAATGCAGTTTCATACCATTTCATACAGGGTGCAACGACACCACATTCAAATGCAGTTTCAGACCATTTCATGCAGGGTGCAAGACCACCACATTCAAATGCAGTTTCATACTATTTCAAGCAAGGTGAAACCACCATGAAACGTTTTACCTAAAATCAACATGGTGCAAACAGGAAGTTGTCATGTTTAGACAAACAACCTTTTGCAGTGCCTTTTCACTTCAACCCAAACAACCATTTGCAGTGCATTTTTACTTCAACCCAAACAACCATTAGCAGTGCATTGTTACTTCAACCCAAACTATTAGCAGTGCATTTTTACTTCAACCCAAACAACCATTTGCAGTGCATATTTACTTCAAACCAACCATATTTACATTTTCAAACCATATTTACATTTTCAAACCACATTAAGGGCACTCACAGTTGAGTAGACATGTGTTCAGTGTTATTCAGAGCTCAGAGACGTGACCCTCTGGCTTCCTCCATCTTGCAGAGACTGAGTGAGGCACGCCACTTCCTGGTTTTATAGTCCCTCCCCCCTTCCTCCTGCAGAGGCAGCAGAGAGAATGGCTATTTAAAAAAAAAACATTAATATCTCTCTGATTTTTCATCAATGGGAAAAATCCTCTGGTCCCGGAAGGCGGAGGGGGGGCTCCGAGCGAGGTGGCCAAAATTGACGGCCGTAGGTGGCGACGTTCTCTCGGAAATCGCAGCACAGTGAGCCAAAAGCGGTCAAGATCAGACTTTTAGAAATATAGATATCGACGTTAGAAGCTGGAGTACATGATGTCAAAAGGGATAGTCAATTTTATAAGCTGGATTCGGTATTGGAAGGACTTCTGAGAGTTGGTGGTCGTCTAAGTAGACTGCAATGCCTGAAGAGGCTAAGCATCCTATTATTCTCTCAAAGGACTTTCACATATCAACATTATTGTTACGGCATATCCATGAACTGATCGGACATGGAAAAAGAAATTATATGCTGTCCCAGCTTCGCAAAAAATATTGGTTTATTAAGTCCTACTTGCGTCTCCTTGGCACGCAAATTATGCAACCTCGTTGTCGCATTGAGGCACACGAGCATCGTGTGGCCTCGAAGGGCCGGTCCCATTGAGAAGCGCGGAGGAGTATGTAGTTGTGCGTGACATCGCGTGGGGCTCCGAAATTTTTGCAGTGAACAAAATCTTCGCGCGCCAACGACCTGTCGCGGAACTGACGGCCAAAGTGGGACAGGCCCAAGACCCTGGCGCGACGCAACATCCCACCTCCAACAGCAGCAGAAGCAGGCAAACGATCGTCGAGCTCGGTCTGGGGCTCACGGCCGTTGCGGTCCGGATCCGCCCCCACTTCTACTCCCAAGAGCAGGGCCAAGAAAATTGAAGATAGACACAAAATGCTGGAGTAAATCAGTGGGACCAGCAGCATCTCTGGAGAGAAGCAATGGGTGACGTTTCAGGTCAAGACCCTTCTTTCAGTCTGTAGAGGTTTTGACACGAAACATCACCCATTGCTTCTCTGCAGAGATGCTGCCAGACCCGCTGAGTTACTCCTGCATTTTATGTCCATCTTCAAATGACGTCACGCGCTCCAGACAGCTGTGCGGGCGAATGAAGTCGCGCGCCACCTTCGCGGGACCGTCGCTCCTCAAAGCGACCATGAGGTCGCGTAATTAGCGTGCCAAGGACACGTAAGTGTGACAGGGGCTTAACTCCGCTGCAACAAAGATAATAAAAAACTTTACTGTGTGTAGGCGACAGCGTGGTAGAGTTGGAGAACAGAAAATGGCATACTTACCTTTGGAGAGGATTCTACCTGATAAGCCTCCATTTACAGATGTGGGGGTAGATTACTTCAGTCCTATTGAGGTTAAGAGAGGATGAAGCCTTGTAAAAAGGTATCATCTTCACTTGCATGGCAAATAGAGCAGTACATCTTGAAGTTGCATGTATACTTGACACAGACTCCTGTATTCATGCATTAGAGATATATCTGTCGACGAGGTCAAGTTTTATTGTTAAGATTAGATAATGGTATGAATTTTGTTGGAGTGGAAAGAGAATTAAAAGAAGCACTTAAAGGCTTAAATCAGAATAAGATCCAGAATGCTATGCTTCAACAAGAAATAAGATGGAACATTACTCCTCCAGCGGGTTCTCATCATGGCGGTGTTTGGGAACGGTTGATACGAACGGTCAGAAACGTGCTACGCTCTGTTCTTAAACAACAAGTTCTGGACGATGAAGGATTGCAAACTTTATTCTGTGAAGTTGAAGCAATTTTAAATGATCGACCTATAACTAAGAGTTCTGATGATCCGAACAACCTGGAAATGCTTACACCAAATCATATTCTTCTGTTGAAGACCAATCTAATACTACCACCTGGACTCTTTGTGAATTAAGATTTGTATATGAGATGCAGATTTTATGAATTATCTTACTGCTTTGTACTTCAATAAAGAAACTATTAATCAAGAGACCGTTTCTGGAATATTCATCTTTCAACGGCATTGAATGCCTCATGGAGGGCTTGTGGGTGCGTATAGATTACCTTCCCATCCACGGTCATCATTTAATGTGACTATTGAGGGCTAAACCCTTCAGATGCTGTAGAGACTGTCACTACATGTTGGATATGGTAACGATCACAATTGGAAGTGCGGGCCAAATTCTGTGGATAGCACTTTCTCACCCAGAAATAACAGCTAGCACAATGTATGCTCTATTGCTATATAATGTAATGTGATTTTTAAGCAGTGTTATCTGAAATTTAAGGTTTCCTATTTTGCAGCATAAATTTTGATTTGCGCGTGAAAAAAGCCGAATATCTTATTGCAATTGTGGGAAAAGCATTCTTTTTTATGAAGTAGAGAAGACAACGTCGATGTATCTTAAAAAAATATTGAAGCTTTTTATGAAGCAGTGAACATACTCTATTAGTAAACAAGAAATCTGACATTGCTGTCTTTCCCTTCCAAAAAATACCATGAATAAAAATGTAGTTCTTTTTTTTAATGTTGACTAATTAATACTAAATATAATCCAAAATTGCCCCCAGATCTATAGAAATACTGAGTATGGGACATGTCATCAATTTATTGACGATTGGGTCGAACCCAAAGATAGTAATAAAGATTTCAGAAGAAACAAGAGTAAACTTACCACTGGAAAACAAATATTTACAAATAATAACTGTTGTCATAAAGGGGTCAGTTTTATCTGGATATAAAACATTGTTTTATCTCAAATATCATGTTGTTGTATTGCGATAAAAATGACATTAATCAGCCTTCTCTTTTGTGCCACCTCAAGGCGCATGCTGGATAAATAGAAATTTAATGCCATAAATGGGAATGTAACTGTAAATTGACTAATTTTGAAATGTAAGTGGCTAAAATACTGTAGAAACTGTACAGCTGAGTGTTAAGTGTGGAAACAAATATATTTCTCTGGAAGGGATCCAAGAGTAAACTATTGATATCACGTATCAATAGCTTAAATTTATATTTATAAAGTTGATGTTAAATAAATGATACTGAACACAAATATATCATATCTCAATGGCTTTTCTTCATTCTTTATTACTTAAATAAAAACAAGTTACAACTAGTGCTGGTTAAGGACAGTGGGACAATACCAAAAAAATTAATAAAGGCTTGTTTTTTTCATAATCCGCAAAAATTCCTGCTCATTTATCTCACCATCGCCATCCCGATCAGCTTCATCTATCATTTCCTGTTCATGAATGAAAAAAAATATTTTAAACCCTATTTGGAGGGCATTTCATATAACAAGGTTTAAATAACCTACATTTAATTGAGGAATACATTCAACAACTATCAGAATAATCATTTATATGTGTGCACACACAAACACACAACTCCCAGTCAGTGACTTTCATAGGCCAGGCATTTTGGGTGCCTGGGGATTTTGAAGCATATGCCTTAAATAAATAAATATTTTCATGCCGTTCAACTTGCATATTTTTGTGCTGTCATTTTCTGCAAGTACAGGCGTATTCAAAATATAAAAATAGTAATGACCAGGTGAAAAATGGGATGAATAATATTTTCTGAGCCAATCAGATTTGAAGATAAAAGAAACACAGCGTCACAAAGATGAATTAACATGCATTAATTGGAGTCAAATCAAGCGCAGAAAGCGAAATAAGGGTGGACAAAGAGAAAGTAAAACAGATAAGGAAAGATATATTAAAAAATTACAATATTAGTCTATAGATTCACAAGACTGTAGATACTGAAATCTTGAATTTAAAAAAACTACCGGAGGAACTCAGGAAGTCAGGCAGCTTCATCAGAAGGAAAGGTGACATTTCTGAAGAAAGGTCCTGACCCGAAATGTTGTCATTCTATTTCTCTCCACAGATGCTGTCCAACCCACTGAGTTCCTTTAATAATATTTACCTGTCCATTTACCCCAAACCCCAAGCATCAACTGAATACCATGTATTTATTTTTTAAAAGCCATTGAATGGTTCAGCTATGTAAGTATAATAACGCTTCTCCTAAATGCTGCATTAATTTTGATTTTCTCTCGTCTAAATTTGTTATATGCCTTTGAAGCATTTAAATTTCTATGTAAAGTTAGTTCTGCTAGAACACGATAGTTGTGTTCCTTAAAAATCTTGCATTATTGAGTCAATGGGGAGAAAATGGTTGAAGGCTAGAGTATGTCAGACTTCCAATGACAACGTTATTCCCCAGCAGGATTTACAGCAATAAAAATGTCCTTACAATAGCTTCAAGTTTCATTTTTGTTACAAGCTAAAAATACGAAAGACGGTATGTTACATTGTTTAATAAGAATATCATTGCACCAATGTCAATAGAAATGATTACTTGTCAATTTCAGTCTGCACCTTTGGAGAAACTGCCAACCTGGGTTTAATTACCGCAGGAATGTTACAAGGAAACTATTTTCTTCACCCTGGATTTTATTTTGCTAAGGCGGCTTTTTTTCCTGCTTGGAACAGTATTAGGAAATTGCTTGATAAACAAGGATAGAAATGTGATAACCAGCCCCCAAACACACTATATAGTGTCCTATAATGTATTCTGTCTTGGAAATACAATTCATGTTTAGCCTGTGGAACTTGGGGAGTTTTTCCTCAGTTTCTGTAGCCAGAGTACTGTACAAATCTGTACTCAATAACAGCCTTCAGGACATTAATATATTTGGACACAATTAACAATGTCAAAAAGATGTTGGGTGGCACAGTAGAGCCATTACCCCACAGCACCGGAGACCAGGGTTCAATCCTGACCTTGCCCGTTGTCCGTATGGAATTAATACATTGTCTCTATCTCCTCTGGGTGCAACGGCCGTCCACAATCTCTGCCTTGTGCCCAAACACCAGGATCGTGGGACTAAAATTCAACCAGAACTTGATGAGCAGCCACTTCAGATATTGGTGGAGGGGCAGCAACGTCCCATTGTGATGTCATTGTGGCAGTCGGCATCTAGCTTGAGAGCCCATTGTGATTGGTGCACTGTGAGAGGCATAGTGACATCATCACTGTGAGAAGGTTGGAAGCAGCGTGTGAGAAGGCAGTTTTGGTTGTTTTTAAAATCTCAACAATTACTAACTTGGGAAATAAAGGTGGAAATGTGACGGGAAGTTGTTTATCACCTCCATGGGAAAAATGTGAGTAGGATGTGTGAAAATGGGAAGGCTGTGGCCTAGCATAGAAACATAGAAAATAGGTGCAGGAGTAGGCCATTCGGCCCTTCGAGCCTGCACCACCATTCAATATGATCATGGCTGATCATCCAACTCGGTATCCTGTACCTGCTTTCTCTCCATACCCCCTGATCACTTTAGCCACAAGGGCCACATCCAACTTAAATACAGCTAATGAACTGGCCTCAACTACCTTCTGTGGCAGAGAATTCCACAGATTCACCACTCTCTGTGTGAAAAATGTTTTCCAAATCTCGGTGATAAAAGATTTCCCCCTTATCCTTAAACTGTGACCCCTTGTTCTGGACTTCCCCAACATCGGGAACAATCTTCCTGCATCAAGCCTGTCCAACCCCTTAAGAATTTTGTAAGTTTCTATAAGATCCCCCCTCAATCTTCTAAATTCTAGCGTGTACAAGCCGAGTCTATCCAGTCTTTCTTCATATGAAAGTCCTGACATCCCAGGAATCAGTCTGGTGAACCTTCTCTGTACTCCCTCTATGACAAGAATGTCTTTCCTCAGATTAGGAGACCAAAACTGTACGCAATACTCCAGGTGTGGTCTCACCAAGACCCTGTACAACTGCAGTAGAACCTCCCTGCTCATATACTCAAATCCTTTTTCCATTAATGCTAACATACCATTCGCCTTCTTCACTGCCTGCTGCACCTGCATGCCTACTTTTAATGACTGGTGTACCATGACACCCAGGTCTCGTTGCATCTCCCCTTTCCCTAGTCAGCCACCATTCAGATACACACACACACAACAAAGACTTTTAGTTATATAGAGAGGTTGCAGATGATCGTTCCCTGGCAAACAATACTTATTGCTTATCAGTCCAAGCTTGCATGGGGTTATATACCATTATGACAAATGGAGGCAAAGTACACCATGTTGGCACTACTATATAGCGGGTAGAGCATTACTGAAAGGGGGTGAACATCCAAGTCCTTGTATGTCATATCCTTGGCTTTTATTTCAAGGTCAAGGTCAGTTTATTGTCACCTGTATCAATTATGGTACAGTGAAATTTGAGTTACCATACACCCATACTAAGTGAAAAGCAACATTACACAGCCACATAAAATAAAATGTAACATAAACATCCACCACAGCAGCTCCCCACATTCCTCATTGTGGTGGAAGGCAGGTCCAATCTTCTCCCTCTTTCTATGCCTTCTATAAATACCAGCATCTCACATTCTTTCTTAATTGCTTCAATAATTTTGCCACCTTCAAAGGTTTGTACACTGCAGCCTGGTTTATAGAATTTATAATGTATGACACTGAAGCGTTCTTTGAACAACAGAGTAGTGGAATGAGTTACTGAGGTAAATAAGTGAATCACTGTCAGCAGATGAAACCTGGCAGCAGCACGCATCTCCCAACGAACATTGAACTGAAAAATTATCAACCGGCTCCGAAACGTTGCAGTCGTACCAATCAAAAGAATGAAATTAAGAATGGAACTGAATGCTGCAGTTAACAGCAAATTTCCCTAATTTTAACCTTACAAAGGAAGAAGGCTCACCAATAAGGCAATGGAAAAACATTAACCTCTGTCCGAAAAAACTGCAGTAGCTGAGATAATTGGCTTCCCACAAACACAGCCATTCTTGCTAAGTATGACTCCAACCAATAGAGGTTTCCCCAAAACACTCTCCTCCTTAACCTCATACCTCCAGTTCGCCACCAGATTCCCACTGCAGTCAAGGGGAATTACTCTCAAATACCTAATTCACTATGTTTAAGAAGGAACTGCAGATGCTGGAGAATCAAAGGTACTTCTTCAGACTGAAGAAGGGTTTCGGCCCGAAACGTTGCCTATTTCCTTCGCTCCATAGATGCTGCTGCACCCGCTGAGTTTCTCCAGCTTTTTTGTGTACCTAATTCACTATTCTGTCCACATTTTAATCTAAGGTATAATTAATTTGTAACCTTATTGAAGGTAAGTGTACACTCAGTAGAAGAAGAAAGCACATTATTGGGCAGCAAGTGCCAGTTGACTGTACTGTCAACAGCACTTTCCATCTCTTTGGTTACATGTAAACAAATGGACAGCAATTAGATGGATTTAATTTGTCTGGCTGTTGAACATAATCACACAATTTACCAGGTGTATGGCAGTGTGGTGTCTATATTAGAGAAGTCACCTAGAGTTGTCGTAGAACAGAAGGGCTGTTTTCTCGTCTCATAACTTTTGCATGTTCAGTACTATATTTGATATCTCGGAGTGAAATAAATTGCAGTGTTCACTGTAAATGGGATATATTCTGTTTTGATAAAGAGGAACATGTCAGAACATCGGGAATAGGCAGAGGAATATCATCCACTTTGCACTTCAGATTGAAAGGTTAGAAATTATTTCAGCCTTTTCTCATTCCATCATTGAGGATACAAATGCCCTTCAAACTCCTCTACCTAGCAATTGTCCACTACACTTCTTTCAGAGTGTGCAAGACTTTAACCTGATATTAGTTTGATCTATTTGGCTCTGACAATAACATGCCAGATCCTCTCTACAGCACTAATGTACTGTACCTTCACACTTCTTTATACATAACTACTGTTTCTGATGCTTTCTTTATCAAGACAGAACGCATCCTGTTTACAGTATGCATTGTAAAATTATTTAATCTGTTCATGCCTATTATACTTGCCATGGACATTTCAACCAATAGAACGCCAAGCATATTGTCAAGTATAGTTTCAACCAGATTACCAAACAGGCTGTAGAACTGCAGCCTTTGCTTTATAATTGGCATTGTCTAGTTGATATGCAATATTTCAAAGCTGGACACTAATTTGTCAGTTCGGTATTATTTGGGAATACATGCATTATTGCCAGGTATAATAGCAATGACAGTGATTCACATATTTTGCTCAGTAACTCACTTCCATCAAAAAACCCTTCTGTCTCACATGTTAAATTCCAAGTGAACAGAAACCAGGCTGCAGGAACAGAAGGACTTAAGAGTCTGAGCACATATCTTCCATCCCCACCCCCCATTTCAGGGCACCATGTTTGGGACACAGCAATGTCATATAAATGAAAAGGTCATGTTTAGTATTTTGTTGCATATCCTTTGCATGCAATGACTGCTTGAAGTCTGCGATTCATGGACATCACCAGGGACAATCTAGAGACAGCCATCAAGGCTGTGCTCCGTGCTGATCACCAACCCCTCACACTCACCCCCTACGACGTGTACGTGGCACTGAGTAGGACTAATGCACGTAAAGCTGCTGGCCCTGACGGCATCCCCGGGCGCGTCCTCAGGGCCTGTGCTGCGCAGCTGACAGACGTCTGGACTGACATCTTCAACCTGTCACTTGCCCAAGCAGTTGTCCCCACTTGCCTTAAAACCACCTCCATCGTGCCGGTGCCAAAACACTCCACTGCGGCAAGCCTCAACGACTTCCGCCCAGTTGCACTTACCCCCCATCATCACCAACTGCTTTGAGAGGCTGGTCCTGGCACACCTCAAAGGCTGCCTACCCCCCACATTGGATCCCTATCAGTTTGCCTACCGCAAGAATAGGAGTACTGAGGATGCCATCTCAACGGCACTTCACTCCGCCCTCTCCCACCTCGACAACAGAGACACTTACGTAAGAATGCTGTTCATCGATTACAGCTCAGCATTCAACACCATTATACCCTCTAAACTGATCACCACACTCGGCAACCTGGGCATCGACCCCTCCCTCTGCAACTGGATACTGGACTTTCTAACCAACAGACCCCAGTCTGTTAGGTTAGACAAGCACACCTCTTCAACCCTCACCATGAACACAGGGATGTGTGCTGAGCCCCCTCCTCTACTCCCTCTTCACCTACGACTGCACCCCTGTACATGGTACTAACACCATCATCAAGTATGAAGATGATACAACGGTGGTTGGCCTCATCAGCAACAACGATGAGTCGGCCTATAGGGAGGAGGTCCAGCTCCTAGCAGCATGGTGCGCTGACAACAACCTGGCCCTTAACTCCAAGAAGACCAAGGAGCTCATTGTAGACTTCAGGAAGTTAGGGGCGGCACGCACACCCCCATCTACATCAACGGGACGGAGGTGGAACGTGTTTCCAGCTTCAGGTTCCTGGGGGTCAACATCTCCGATGACCTCTCTTGGACCCACAATACCTCAACTCTGGTCAAGAAGGCTCACCAGCGTCTCTTCTTCCTGAGGAGACTGAAGAAGGTCCATCTGTCTCCTCAGATCCTGGTGAACTTCCACCGCTGCACCATCGAGAGCATCCTTACCAACTGTACCACAGTATGGTATGGCAACTGCCCTGTCTCCGACCGGAAAGCACTGCAGAAGGTGGTGAAAATTGCCCAACGCATCACCGGTTCCTCGCTCCCCTCCATTGAGTCTGTCCAAAGCAAGCGTTGTCTGCGGAGGACTGCTCTCACCTCAACCATGGACTGTTTACCCTCCTACCATCCGGGAGGCACTACAGGTCTCTCCGTTGCCGGACCAGCAGGTCCAGGAACAGCTTCTTCCCTGCGGCTGTCGCACTACTCAACAATGTACCTCGGTGACTGCCAATCACCCCCCCCCACCCGGACACTCCTCCCACAGGAAAAACACTATGTCTGTATACATGTAAATAGATTTATTTATTGAAATCATATTCTATGTCGCTCTTCCAGGGAGATGCTAACTGCATTTCGTTGTCTCTGTACTGTACACTGACAATGACAATTAAAGTTGAATCTGAATCTGATACCTGCCCAGGCCATAACATCCCCACCACCGTGTTTCACAGATGAGATGGTATGCTTTGGATCTTGGGCAGTTCTCTCTCCTTCATACTTTGCTCTTACCATCACGATGATATAAGTTAATCTTCATCTAATCTGTCCACAAGACCTTTTTTCCAGAACTGTGGTTGCTCTTTTAAGTATTTCTTGGCAAACTGTAACCTGGACATCCTATTTATGCAGCTATCAGTGGTTTCCATTTTGCAGTGTAGCCTCTATATTTCTGTTCATGAAGTCTTCTGCGGACAGTGGTCATTGACAAATCCACACCTGACTCCTGAAGAGTGTTTCTGATCTGTCGGACAGGTGTTTGGGGGGTTTTCTTTATTATAGAGAGAATTATTCTGTCATCAGCTGTGGAGGTCTTCCTTGGCCTGCCAGTCCCTTTGCGATTAAGTAAGCTCACCAGTGCCCTCTTTCTTCTTAATAATGTTCCAAACAGTTGATTTTGGTAAACCAAAGATTTGGCTGATCTCTTAACAGTTTTATTCTTGTTTCCCAGTCTCTTAATGGCTTCTTTGACTTTCATTGGCACAACTTTGGCCCTAATTCCTCCGTCTACGCCGCATCTGCTCCCAGGATGAGGGGTTCCACACCAGGGCATCGGAAATGTCCTCATTCTTCAGCCACCGGGGTCCAACCTGCCCCCACCTCTCGCCACATCTTCCTGTCCCATCTCCCTCCCCCCACCTTTCTGCTTTCCGCAAAGACCGCTCCCTCCATAACTCCCTGGTCAATTCTTCCCTTCCCACCTCCTCCCCAGGCACTTTCCCTTGCAACCGCAGGAGATGCTACACTTGTCGATTTACCTCCCCCTTCGACTCCGATCAAGGGCCCAAGCAGTCATTCCAGGTGCGACAGAGGGTCAGCTGCACCTCCTCCAACCTCAACTAATGCATCCACTGCTCTAGATGTCACATGATCTACATTGGTGAGACCAAACGTAGGCTTGGCGATCGTTTCGCCGAACACCTCCGCTTGGCCCGCTTTAACCAACCTGATATCTCCCTGTGGCTCAGCACTTCAACTCCCCCTCCCATTCCGAATCCGACCTTTCTGTCCTGGGCCTCCTCCATGGCCAGAGTGAGCACCACTGGAAATTGGAGGAGCAGCACCTCATATTCCGCTTGGGAAGTCTGCACTCCAGCGGCTTGAACATTGACCTCCAATTTCCTGTAGCCCTTGCTGTTTTTTCCCCCATCTCAGCTCTCCCTCAGCCATCAGGCCCCTCCTCTTCCTTTCTTCTTCCCCGCCCCCCCCCCACACCAGTCTGAAGAAGGGTTGCCCATTTCCTTTGCTGCATAGATGTTGCCTCACCCGCTGAGTTTCTCCAGCACCTTTGTCTACCTATGATTTTCCAACATCTGCAGTTTCCAAAGGTGATCGAAAGACTGGAGGAAAAACTAGGTGCTGAGAGCTCTCTTATACCTGCATTAAGGAGACAATTAAACACACCTGATAATGCCTGTGAAGCCAATGTGCCCCAAACATTATGGTGCCCTGAAATGGGGGGGGGGGTTAATAAAATCTGACAATGTGCACTTTAACTACATATGATATTTTTCTATTATAAATATTAAATTGTGGAGTACTGAGGCAAATAAATAAATGAGTCTTTGCTCCAAACATTATTGAGGGCATTGTAGATCAACAAAACAGTTAAGAAAGGATGTGGGATACTGCACTTTATAGAAGGCATGGAAGATAAAAGATGAAAATATTAAATACTAAGACCTAGAAATTCAATACCACCTCCACCTCCTCCTCCTCCCCCATAGGTAGTTCTACACATGCTATGTAATAATGTCAATATGTTGAAACCTGCCTCTAAAATTCATTGCTCTAGTTCTTGGAAAAGGTAGCTAATGTAACCCCACTTTTTAAAAAGGGAGGGGGAGAGAAAATGGGGAATTACAGATCAGTTAGTCTAACATCGGTAGAGGGGAAACTGCTAGAGTCAGTTATTAAAGATGGGATAGCAGCACATTTGGAAAGTGGTGAAATCATTGGCCAAAGTCAGCATGGATTTATGAAAGGTAAATCATGTCTGACGAATCATATAGAATTTTTCGAGGATGCAACTAGAAGAGTGGATAAGGGAGAACCAGTGGATGTGTTATATATGGACTTTCAGAAGGGTTTCGACAAGGTCCCACATAAGAGATTAGTATACAAACAAAGCACACGGTATTGGGAGTTCAGTATTGATGTGGATGGAGAACTGGCTGGCAAACAGGAAGCAAAGAGTAGGAGTAAACGGGTCCTTTTCTGAATGGCAAGCAGTGACTAGTGGGGTACCGCAAGGCTCAGTGCTGGGACCCCAGCTATTTACAATATATATTAATGATTTGGACGAGGGAATTGAATGCAACATCTCCAAGTTTACGGATGACACGAAGCTGGGGGGCAGTGTTAGCTGTGAGGAGGATGCTAGGAGGCTGCAAGGTGACTTGGATAGGCTGGGTGAGTGGGCAAATGCATGGCAGATGCAGTACAATGTGGATAAATGTGAGGTTATCCACTTTGGTGGCAAAAATAGGAAAGTAGACTATTATCTGAATGGTGGCCAATTAGGAAAAGGGGAGATGCAACGAGATCTGGGTGTCATGGTACACCAGTCATTGAAAGTAGGCATGCAGGTGCAGCAGGCAGTGAAGACAGCGAATGGTATGTTAGCAGTCATAACAAAAGGATTTGAGTATAGGAGCAGGGAGGTTCTACTGCAGTTGTACAGGGTCTTGGTGAGACCATACCTGGAGTATTGCGTTCAGTTTTGGTTTCCTAATCTGAGGAAAGACATTCTTGCCGTAGAGCAGTGGTTCCCAACGTGGGGCATACGCCCCACAGGGGGGCAATTTGATTTTTAAGGGGGGCAATTGAGTGCGACTAAGGTCTGGGTCCAAATTTTCGATTTTTATTTTTTAGAATTTTCCATCAGGTAAACATATGCAGTTTATGTTTCAGATGTTATTTTGAGTAAATAATTTTTTTGGGGTAAAAAAGGTCTTTATTGTGTAGTTATTACAACCAAGGTATTGGCGTTTTAAGCTTCTTCAGCTGAAACGGAGTTCACTTTTTAAATGATAAGAATTATATATCACCACATGGGGGGGGGGCATCAGGATTTTAGAGGTGATTAGGTGGGGCATGGCCAAAAAAAGGTTGGGAATCACTGCCGTAGAGGGAGTGCAGAGAAGGTTCACCAGACTGATTCCTGGGATGTCAAGACTTTCATATGGAGAAAGACTGGATAGACTCGGCTTGTACTTGCTAGAATCTAGAAAATTGAGGGGGGATCTTATAGAAACTTACAAACATTTTAAGGGGTTGGACAGGCTAGATGCAGGAAGATTGTTACCGATGTTGGGGAAGTCCAGAACAAGGGGTCACAGTTTAAGGATAAGGGGAGGGGAAATCTTCTAGGACCGAGATGAGAAAAAAAAAATTCACACAGAGAGTGGTGAATCTCTGGAATTTTCTGCCACAGAAGGTAGTTGAGGCCAGTTCATTGGCTATATTTAAGAGGGAGTTAGATGTGGCCCTTGTGGCTAAAGGTATCAGGGGGTATGGAGAGAAGGCAGGTACAGGATACTGAGTTGGATGATCAGCCATGATCATATTGAATGGCTGTGCAGGTTCGAAGGGCCGAATGGCCTACTCCTGCACCTATTTTCTATGTTTCTAAAAGGTGACCCCTGGCTGGAGTACTCAGTCAAACATTGGCCACGATATTTTAGAGAGAAAGGATGCAAAGATGTGGAGTTATTTAGGGGAAAACGTAAAAAGAGTTTGGTGTGGAACTAACTGGATTTCTTTTTAGAAAAAACTGTTGTCGTTTCGACAGGCCTAACAGCCTTTTTCTTTGTAGTAATATTCTCCAGTTCTATGAAGCCCACAATAGAAGCAATGAGTACAAAGTATGAGGCCAATGTAGAATTACAACATCGTAAATTGGTACACTGTATGCAAAATGACAGGATGTGGCTTGTCAACCACAATTCCCCAGGTAGTGAACTTTATCTTATTGATTGCCAAATACAACCAACAATGGTTGGGGCATCAGGGTGTAGGAACAGAGTTTTGGTTTGTGTGCGAGTGGGGGCGGGGGAAGAGAAGGGGCGGGGAATGGGGTGGTTGGAAATAGAGCAGAGTTTAAGAAAGTAAATATCGCCCCCTAATGCAACTTTAGAAGCAAAAGGAGCTGTTCAAATGAAGTGAGAGTCACCCAGAACATTTACTGACTATATTCTACAAGCCAATCATGCTTGGGTGAGAGGAATCTTATGAAAATACCAAAATAAGATTAAAAAAGTGAAATAGAGTATAACAGGAACAAAAATGTGTCAAAAGAATAATGAAAAAAAAAGAAACGGCAAGAAAGTGATACAAATGCCCAGGCAGTGCACATATAGAGAGTTAATATTGCAGATGGATAACCTTACAACAGTTATGACATAAACCAAAAAGTTAATCGAGTTTGTTAAATTTGATTAGTGTTAAACACTGCAGAAAACCAGACAGAGGAGGTAGTGGTGTTCCTCAAGCATATGCTGGACTGTGCTGGAATGCCAGGGGGAAGGCAAAGAAACAAAGTAGAAACATTTTTAGGGCATTAAGAAACATCCAGATGCAGGCCACCCTTCTGGACCAATCACAAGCAAGCATTAAGCGTCAGTGTTCTGGAGCTCCTGCAAAAGCCCAGACTTTGTGGCAACCAGTGGGTCACAGGTGCAGAAGCTTCCTGAAACTTCTGCAAAGTTCCAGACTTAGTGGAGCAGGTCCAGCAGCTTGCTTGGGTGAGAGGAATCTTATGAAAGTCTTGCGAAGTGATGTCATCAGCACATTCTCACAGACACCCACTTGCCATTTCCCAAGAACCCAAATCCCTGCATATCTACATGTGCACTGGTGAACCAATATGGTGTCTGCAGGGGAGTTCCGCTGTCGTGTCGCTCCTGTGGCTGTTGGTTGGCCCACAGCTAGCGCGGAGAAGCAGCACTGCCCCACCGGGCCAACTGACAGCCCCAGAGTGGGCGCGGGGGGTCTCCGGCGCTGCCGGCGCCACTGTGCCATCCCCGTCCGGAGTTGTTGGGCCGGGCTCGCAGCCAGCGCGAATGGGGCTCAGCTTCGGCTCCCGGGGTGTTTGGTGGTGGTTAAACATTACAATATTTTATAGTTAAAAATTAATGCAGCATAAAAGTTTAAAATACATAATTCAAATACTTTTCTCAAAAATTATAGTAACTTTTTCTTTCACATACATTCTCTCACAGATTTGAGTGTATATTTTGGATGTTTTTAATACCGCATGTAATTATTCTGCCGCCCACCTGAAAGCTTAAATGGCCCACTAGTGGGCGGTACCGCCTAGGTTGAAGAGCACTGATCTACATGATCTCCCGGTTGCTAAACACTAACTCCCCCTCCAATTCTGATACTGACCTTCTGTCCTGGGCCTCCTCCACTGTCAGAGTGAGGCCCCAATGCAATTGGAGGAACAGCACCTCATATTCTACATTTTCCTTGAGCTTCCATCCCCTTCGATGTCTCATTTTCACACCTTAGCTATCCATATCTCTGTGTCTCCCTCTCCCCCTCTCCCAGTCTGAAGGGTCTCGACCCGAAACATCACCCACTCCTTTTATCCTTAGATGCTGCCTGTCCCGTTGAGTTACAACATTTTGCGTGTATCTTGAGAACTTTAAATTCATGACATTGTTTTTAAAGTGGGGTCAGTTTAGGTCAGTTCAATTAGATAGTGCAAGCTAGGATGTGTGTGGAACAGCTTTTATGATTCCAAGTTTTAGGTAAATAGAAAGAGAAAGCAAATTGGTTCAGGTAATGGAGATGGAAATAGGCATTCTTGGTGATGCCATGGATAAAGCTCATCAGGAACTTGCCGACAATCTGATTCAGCTTCAGTTTCCATGGAGATGCATGATTGGTGATTGGAAAACAGAGTGCATGACAGGAACTGGTTTTAATCTTCCCCGTATTACACTGGTAGTGGTGAAATTAATACATAGAAGTAAGGTGGAATACAAGTGGAAACTGGGTTGTTTTTTTTAACTGCTCAGAAGCAGCATACATATGGAATTTAGGAAACAAAGATAAGACCTTGAAATAATGAAAATACAATAAGAAAATAAATCACCT